>NW_016818171.1:107249-163933 GCF_001698545.2 Rhinopithecus bieti | reverse complement strand
TATATATATATATATACACACACACACACACAACAAACACTTCTCACACTTCTGGAGGCTGGAAAGTCCAAGATGAAGGTGCTTCTAGATTCAGTGTTTGGTGAGGGCTCACTCCCTGCTTCATGAGCTCTGCCTTCTCACTGTGGTTTCACATGGTAGAAGCGGGTAGGGCTTTCTCTCTGGCCTCCCTTACAAAGGCACCAATCTCATTCCTGAGGGCTCTGCCCTCACAACCTAAAATTTCTGTATATTCTATGCCATGCTGAAGCTCAATTTACAACCCTAAGCTCCCACCTTAAGGTCCATACGTGCTCCTAAGGAAAATCCACCACAGCGCACTCAGTCCTCCCGCGGAGGCACCACTGCACTCTGCTGCAGCGTTCTTCCTTTCTAATAAACTTTCCTTTTCCAAACCTATACTGTTGTTGGTATAAGTTCTTTTTTTTGAGACCCCTCCCCCCACCCCAAGACATGCCGGTAGTCCCAGCTAGTTGGGATGCTGAGACAGGAGATGGCGCCACTGCACTCCAGCCTGGGCAACAGAGGGAGACTCCATCTCAAAAAAAAAAAAAAAAAAAGGATCAAACAGTACTAAAGACCCTATTATAAAAGTCTTTCACCCACAGTGTCCCTGAATCTCCCCCTCCCTCCCACAACCACTGTTTACAGAGTCTTAAATAAATAGATGATAATGTGTTACCTTGCTCAGTCCCTGGCCTGGAGTGCTGTGGTGCCATCTGGACTCACTGCAGCCTCGACCTCCCAGGCTCACGAGCCTATCCTCTCAACCTATAGCTGGGACCACAGGTGCATGCCACCATGCTGGGCTAATCTTTGTATTTTTTGTAGAGAAGGGGTTTTGCCATGTTACCCAGGCTGGTCTTGGACTCCTAGACTCAAATGATCCACCTGCCTCAACCTCCTAGGATCAGGGGCCACTACAATGGGCTAGACTTTTTTTTTGAGTCAGGATTTCGCTCTGTTGCCTGGCCTGGAGTGCAGTGTTGTGATCATGGCTTACTGCAGCCTCAAACCCCTGGGCTCAAGCCATCCTCCTGTCTCAGCCTCTGAGGAGCTAGCTGGGACCACAAACACAGGCCTCTGTGCCCAGATGATTTTTGTAGAGACAGGGTTTATCCATGTTACCCAGGCTGGTCTCAAACTCCTGGACTTAAGAGCTCCACCTGCCTCCACCTCCCTAAGTGCTGTGATTACAGGAGTGGGCCACCCCATCTAACACACCTAGTGCAGTCCTTCTAGAGAGTCAGCCACTCCCAGCCCCAAAGCAGTTTTATTCAAGCCCTCCCTGATCAGATAGGTAGCCTGACAAGTTGCATTGCCGGGGGAAGAGCAGCAAGAAACCTGCTCTGGGAGTCAGGAGTTCCGGTTCTAGCCCAGAGCTGCTTTCCTTACTAGTGATCTTGCCCAAGTCACTTCCTGTCTCTGGCTCTGTTTCCCAATCTGTGAAATTGTTACTGGAAAGGGGTCCCAATCTAGACCTTAAGAAAGGTGAGAGAGCGAAAATCACCTGGTGACCACTGAACAGGCCCCAGAGACAAAAAGTTCTTATCTGAGCAATTTAGATAAGGAGCAATCCAAGGAGCAAAGACACCTGTTGACCATCAAACAGGCGATCTGGAGGCAAAACTTGTCTGGAGAATTTAGAAGTAATCCCAGCACTTTGGGAGGATGAGGTAGATGATCACTTAAAGTCAAGAGTTCGAGGGAGCGGCACCAGCGGCCGGGCACCGTGCGAGGCGACGCCACAGGGCAGCGGCAGCAGCAGCAGCGGGGGCGATGGCGCCAGCAGGAGACGCAGCGGCGGCCGCAGCAGCAGCAGCAAGACGACTTGAGACGCGCCGCCGCCGCCGCCAGGCCGGGCCGAGTGTCGCGCGCCGAGGCTGGGGGGAGTCGTCGCCGCCGCCACCGCTGCCGCCGAGGTGACTGAGGAGAGAGGCACCTCCTTGCTCCCGCCGCCGCCGGACTTCAATGCCCAGCCCCCAGCTCGCCAGCGTTTTTCGTTGGAATATACGTTGCACATTTATGGCGATTCTGAGGGTGAGGGCAGACTTCTGCCAGGCTCAGCACAGCGTTTTCGCTGCCAAGTTAGCTTGGAAGTTCTATGTGCCATAATTAACATTGCCTTGAAGACTCCTGGCCACTGAGACTGGCCTCAGAAATAGTTGACTTTTTTTAAAATTGCAAGTATATTTCTTTTAATGACTCCAATAAAATTCAGCATCAAGTAAACAAGTGGAAAGTGACCTACACTTTTTTTTTTTTTGGATACTGAGTCTCGCTCAGTTGCCCAGGCTGGAGTGCAGTGGCGCGATCTCGGCTCACTGCAGGCTCCGCCTCCCAGGTTCACCCCATTCTTCTGCCTCAGCCTCCTGAGTAGCTGGGACTGCAGGCGCCCGCCGCCAGGCCCGGCTAATTTTTTTTTTATTTTTTGTAGAGACGGGGTTTCACTGTGTTAGCCAGGATGGTCTCAATCTCCTGACCTCGTGATCCGCCCATCTCGGCCTCCCAAAGTGCTGGGATTACAGGCGTGAGCCACCGCGCCTGGCCAACCTACACTTTTAACATGTGTCACTAGCGCCTAAATGTAGTAAAGGCTGCTGAAGTTTTGTATGTAGTTTGATTTTTTTGGAGACTGAAGCTATCCATCTGCAGAAATTGAGGCCCAGATTGAATTTGGATTCAAGTGGACTCTAAATAATTTGCTTATCTTGAAGAGAGAAGCTTCATAAGGAATAACCAAGTTGAAGAGAGAAAACACTGATTGATAATAGGCATCTTAGTGGTCTTTTTCATGTTTTCTGCTGTGAAACAGTTCAAGATTGAATTTTTTTTTTCACTTTTCCCATCACACATGCATGCTCACACTTTTTATTTGCCATAATGAACTGTCCAGCCCCTGTGGAGATCTCCTATGAGAACATGCATTTTCTGATAACTCACAACCCAACCAATGCTACTCTCAACAAGTTCACAGAGGAACTTAAGAAGTATGGAGTGATGACTTTGGTTCGAGTTTGTGATGCTACCTATGATAAAGCTCCAGTTGAAAAAGAAGGAATCCACGTTCTAGATTGGCCATTTGATGATGGAACTCCACCCCCTAATCAGATAGTAGATGATTGGTTAAACCTGTTAAAAACAAAATTTCGTGAAGAGCCAGGTTGCTCTGTTGCAGTGCATTGTGTTGCGGGATTGGGAAGGGCACCTGTGCTGGTTGCACTTGCTTTGATTGAATGTGGAATGAAGTACGAAGATGCAGTTCAGTTTGTAAGACAAAAAAGAAGGGGAGCGTTCAATTCCAAACAGCTGCTTTACTTGGAGAAATACCGACCTAAGATGCAATTACGCTTCAGAAATACCAATGGGCATTGCTGTGTTCAGTAGAAAGAAATGTAAAAGAAGGCTGACTTGATTGTGGCATTTAGAGGGAACTCTTGGTACCTGGAAATGTGAATCTGGAATCTTACCTGTGTCATCAAAGTAGTGATGGATTCAGTACTCCTCAACCACTCTCCTAATGATTGGAACAAAAGCAAACGAAAAAGAAATCTCTCTATAAAATGAAGAAAATGTTTAAGGAAAAAAAAAAGGTTCAAGACCAGCCTGGACAACGTGGCGAAATCCCATCCCTACAAAGGTTAGCCAGGCGTGGTGGCATGTGCCTGTAATCCCAGCTACTCAGGAGACTGAGATAGGAGAATGGCTTGAACCTGGGTGGCCAAGGTTCCTGTGAGTGGAGATTGAAAAATAAATAAATAAATAAATTAAAAAATCATACTTTCCTAGTATCTAAAGTCAGCATCTGATTCCAGGCCTCTTTCAACCTTTTTTCTTTTTTCTTTTTTGAGATGGAGTCTTGCTCTGTCATCCAAGCTGGAATGCAATGGCGCAATCTTGGCTCACTGCAACCTACACCTCCAGCATTCAAGCGATTCTCCTGCCTCAGCTTCCCAAGTAGCAGGGACTACAGGCGTGTGCCACCGTGCCTGGCTAACTTTTGTATTTTTAGTACAGATGGGGTTTCACTATATGTTGGCCAGGCTGGTCTCAAACCCCTGACTTCAGGTGATCTGCAAGCCTCAGCCTCCCAGAGTGCTGGGATTACAGGCATAAGCCACCGCTCCTGGACTAAGGTTGGCTATTTTTATGGTTATTTCTTGATTATATGATAAACAAGGGGTGGGTTAGTAATGAGTTTTCCAGAAGAGGGGTGGGGATTCCTCCCCAACTGAGGGTTCCTCCACTATTTAGACCATATAGGGTAACTTCTGGACGTTGCCATGGCATTTGTAAACTGCCTGGTGCTGCTGGGAGTGTCTTTAGCATGCTATTGCATTATAATTAGCGTATAATGAGCAGCGAGGACGACCAGAGGTCACCTTCCTGACTGTCTTGGTTTTGGCAGGTTTTTTTTTTTTTTTTTAATTTTGAGACAGAGTCTCACTCTGTAGCCTGGGCTGGAGTGCAGTGGCCGGATCCCAGCTCACTGCAACCTCCGCCTCCCAGGTTTACGCCATTCTCCTGCCAAAGCCTCCCGAGTAGCTAGGACTACAGGCGCCCGCCACCTTGCCCGGCTAGTTTTTTGTATTTTTTTTTTTTTAGTAGAGACGGGGTTTCACCGTGTTAGCCAAGATGGTTTCGATCTCCTGACCTCGTGATCCGCCCGTGTCGGCCTCCCAAAGTGCTGGGATTACAGGCTTGAGCCACCGCGCCCGGCCGGTTTTGGCAGGTTTTGACCGGTTTCTTTGCTGCATTCCGTTTTATCAGCGGGGTCTTGTGACCTTTTACCTAGTGCTGGCCTCCTGTCTCATCCTGTGAGGAGGAAGGCCTAACCTCCCAGGAATTCAGCTCAGCAGGTCTCTGTCTCATTTTACCCAGCCCCTGTTCAAGATGGAGTCGCTCTGGTTGGAAACTTCTGACAAAATGACAGCTCCTGTCATGCTGCTGCTGCTGCCAATGGACAGCCTTTAACGTGTCCGCCAGCCCTGCTCCACGGCCGGCCTGGACTCACATGGCCCCATCCCTCCTCGAACCTCCTAGCCTGTTCCTCAAATCTGCAAGCTCTCTGCCTTCCCAGGGCCTTCATAAATGCATTTCTTCTCTCTGGAAGGCTCTTCCTTTCCCTCTTCTAGTCAATTCCTATTCATCTCTGAGTTTCAGATTAAAAGTCACTTCCTTTGGAAGTCTTACCCTTGCACTTCTTCGCAGCATCACAACTATGACGGAAATCCTTATTTCTGTAAGTATTTGGTTTCTAGGTCACCCCCCTGACACGGACGGTAGGGACCCTCTTCTCGTTCATCAGTAGGGCAGTAGCTATGGCAGTGCCTGATACAGTGCTCTGTGAGGGCCAGCGGGTCCCCCTCGGCCCTGGAGCCGGGGTCACACGCTCCCCACCGCAGGCGGTCACGAGACGCCCCCAAGGGAGTGTCCTGGGACCCGGAAGCCGCGACTCCTGGCCCTGAGCCCGGGTTTGGCCTTCGGGTACACGTGGCCGGAGGCCGGCAGCTGATTGGACGCGGGCCGCCCCGCCCCATGGCAGTAGCGGGACCCGCCGGGCTGAGACCATGGTGGCAGTGGCGGTGGCCGCGGCGGTGGGGGTCCTTCTCCTGGCCGGGGCCGGGGGCGCGGCAGGCGACGAGGCCCGGGAGGCGGCGGCCGTGCGGGCTCGTGGCGCCGGCGGCTGCTTGAGGCGCCTGGGCCGTGCGCCGACTTCCCGTGTGCGTGGAGCGCGCCGCTGGCTACCAAGCCGGCTTTGCGACAGACCGTACGAGGGTCTGGGCCGGCGCCGCGCGGCGCGCGTGCTGCGGGTGCGGGGCTCCACGGGTGTGGCGGCCGCTGCGGGGTTGCACCGCTACCTGCGCGACTTCTGCGGCTGCCACGTGGCCTGGTCCGGCTCTCAGCTGCGCCTGCCGCGGCCACTGCCCGCCGTGCCGGGGGAGCTGACCGAGGCCACGCCCAACAGGTACCGCCCCGCAGCTTCCCCGCGTCCGCCCGAGGCGCTCGCCCCTTCCCTGAGCCGCTGCCACCCAAATCGGGAGGCTGAGCGGGGAGCGCTGGCCGGAAGGCCCAGCTGCGCCGCCTCCAGCAGCTGTGTGGCCTTGAGCCAGCCACTCTGCCTTTCAGAGCCTCTGCTGGCCCACCTGAAAAACGGAAACAAGACGCCTACCGTGCAGTGTTATTGTGAGGATTTGCACGATGATGGGCGTAGAATTTGTGGTGCACAATTGGTGATGAGTGAATTTTCTTCCGTTCCTCCCCCACCCTCTCTTTGAACCTGCGGACTGAGGAAGGACGCCCCCATCCTCCCACACAGGCCTGTGTTCCAGCGCCTGCCACACTATGGAGTGATGTGTCCACACAACTGTCCCCCGCCCATCTGTTAGACTGTGGGGGCAGGGATTCCCCGTTCCAGGAAAACACCGTGCAGAGGAGGGGCTCTGGCAGTGTGGCATGAAAGTGGAATATGCCCCCCAGATACCCGCCAGGCTAGAGGGCCCTGGGGGAGTACAGGGCGCGAGTGCCTCAGAAGCCCAGCCCAGGTACCTGGTCACAGCTCCACCTGGGGTGGGTCCCAGTGTGAAGCAGAAGGGCCTTGTTTGGAGCCCCTCCCCTCTCCTCTAGGTGGGGGATGGGGGATTTGTTCCAGGGCTGTGGACCCTCCAGGGTGGGATGCGCCCCTGCTCATGACACTGCCCACAGGTACCGCTATTACCAGAATGTGTGCACGCAAAGCTACTCCTTCGTGTGGTGGGACTGGGCCCGCTGGGAGCAAGAGATAGACTGGATGGCGCTGAATGGCATCAACCTGGCACTGGCCTGGAGTGGCCAGGAGGCCATCTGGCAGAGGGTGCGTGCCCACTGTCCCCTCCCCACCCTCCTGCCTATGGCAGGAGCCACCCTAGATGTTTTCACCCGCCCCCCAGCATGGGCGCAGTGTCTCTCTCTAGAAGTGCTTTCAGCGTGCACAATGGCTCCGGCCTCCTGAAAACTGAGGCTTCCAGCCAGGCGCGGTGGCTCACGCCTGTGATCCCAGCACTTTAGGAGGCCAAGGCGGGCGGATCACGAGGTCAGGAGATCAAGACCATCCTGGCCAACATGGTGAAACCCCGTCTCTACTAAAATACAAAAAATTAGCCTGGTGTGGTGGCACGCACCTGTAGTCCCAACTACTTGGGAGCCTGAGGCAGGGGACTCGCTACCCGGGAGGTGGAAGTCGCAGTGAGCCGAGATCGTGCCACTGCACTTCAGCCTGGGCGACACAGCAAGACTCTGTCTAAAAAAAAAACAAAAAAACTGAGGCTTCCAGTTTGAGGAGTGGGGCTCCTTCCCCCATCTCCCCTATGCGGCCAATCACCTGGTCCCTTGGATCCACCTTATGGGCAGCTCTACATCTGCCTCCCTGCAAGCCTCTGCTGTGCTGCCCCGGCTGCTCCAGGCGCTGTTTAAGCTCTTCACACAGCTGCCCTGCCCTTCCGTCTGGCACCCTTGCTCATGAAGCCTTCTAAGGCCTTCCTCTTGGGGGAAAGCCCCTTTGTGCCCCATCTCCTCACCCATGCGACAAAGGTGACACAGTGAACTCACCTATTCACAGGTCTCTTTCCTCTGGGCTGTGGACTCCTTGATAGCAGGGGTCGGATTTTGTCTCAGTAGCCCTAGCGCCCAGCACAAAGAAGCAATGAGTGAATGGGGAAGGAAGGAAGGAAGGAAAGGAAGGGAAGGAAGGGAAGGAAGGAAGGAAGGTGAATATGTATCTATGTGTGGACCCTGCCTCCTCAGGTGTACCTGACCTTGGGCCTGACCCAGGCAGAGATCAATGAGTTCTTTACTGGTCCTGCCTTCCTGGCCTGGGGGCGAATGGGCAACCTGCACACCTGGGATGGCCCCCTGCCCTCCTCCTGGCACATCAAGCAGCTTTACCTGCAGGTAAAAGGATGGAAAAGGGAAGGGGCAGAATCAGTGATAGATGGTCACGGGCCCAGGAAAGGTGGTATTGGGCTGGTGGCCCTGGGGCTCTTAACTGAGGCCGGGGGGCTCCCCATAGGACAGCAGTGGCCATGCTCACCACCCTTCCTTCTGTTCCTCCAGCACCGGGTCCTGGACCGGATGCGCTCCTTTGGCATGACCCCAGTGCTACCTGCATTCGCGGGGCATGTTCCCGAGGCTGTCACCAGGTAAGGTTCCACTCACCCCCTCCACTTAGCTCAGAGAGGGAATTTTATTCCCGTCTAGAACATGACTTAAAAACTTAAGCTCTGGGCTGGGCGCGGTGGCTTATCTCAGCACTTTGGGAGGCCGAATTGGGCAGATTACCTGAGGTCAGGAGTTCGAGACCAGCCTGACCAACGTGGTGAAACTGCGTCTCTACTAAAAATATAAAAATTAGCTGGGCATGGTGGCATGCGCCTATAATCCCATCTACTCAGGAGGCCGAGGCAGGAGAATTGCTTAAACCCGGGAGGCAGACATTGTGGTGAATCAAAATCTCACCATTGCACTCCAGCCTGGGCAACAAGAGTGAAACTCTGTCTCAAACAAACAAACAAACTTAAGCTCTGGATGTAGGCCTGTGTTTGATTTCTGACTCTGCTACTAACTAGCTGTGTGACTTCGGGCAGATGACATGACTGCTCTGTGCCTCAGTTTCCTTACTTGTAAAATGGAATCTCTACCCACTTGGCTGTAGGGTTTGTAATTATCTCTTGATCTATCTGTGACTTTGCACAGAGTGCTAGCAAATGGCAACCCTTATGAGTGGCAGCAGGGGTGCTCCAGTCCCTCCTCTCCTGCTCATCTGTGCTTCTCAGCCATCCTCTCACATGTGGTTGGGGAAAGTCTTCAAGGCCCACCTGAGACCTCCCCTCCTTCAGGAAGACTTGCTAGTGCCCCCCCATGATGTCCTCCTTTGCACCTGCTAGTGTCTGGCTCCCACACTCTCACAGGACTTCATGTATGCCCATGGCCTCCCTGCCTGCCTCTTTGCCCCCATCACCAGGTGGCAGGAAACTTACTCATTCATTCAATAAACTTGGTCCAGCTCTCTGGAGCTGCCAGACCTGGCTCTGTGCTGGGTCCTAGGAGGTGGCAAGAAACATGCCCAAGGCCTTACCCCTGATAGGGGACATATGTTGGCTGAAGGATACAATGCAGTGACAAGGACAGTAATATATGTGGGTTCCCTTCTCCTCTGCCAGGAGAGAGGGGCAGGAAGGGCTCAGGGCAGAGCCCAGCCTTGAAAAACGAGTGTTGCTTAGACGCCATGGCTCATGCCTATAGTCCTAGCATTTTGGGAGGCTAAGGCGGGTGGATCACCTGAGGTCAGGAGTTCAAGACCAGCCTGGCCAACATGACGAAACCCCATCTCTACTAAAAGTACAAAAATTAGCCAAGCGTGCTGGCAGGCTCCTGTAATCTCAGCTACTCGGTAGGCGGAGGCAGGGGACTCTCTTGAAGCCAGGGGCGGAGACTGCAGTGAGCCAAGATCACACCACTTCACTCCAGCCTGGGCGACAGAGTAAGACTCTATCTCAAAAAAAAAAAAAAAAAGAATATTAAACGCCTCATGTTCTTACTCATAGTGGCAGTTGAACACTGAGAACACATGGACACGGAGGGGAACATCACACACCGGGGCCTGTCGGGGGGTGGGGGTCAAGGGGAGAGATAGCATTAGGGCAAATACCTAATGCATGCGGGGCTGAAAACCCAGATGACAGGTTGATGGGTGCAGCAAACCACCATGGCACATGTATACCTATGCAACAAACCTGCACGTTCTGCACATGTATCCCGGAACTGAAAGTGTGATTAAAAAAGAGAGAGAGAGAGGGAGAAGAGAGAGAGAGAGAAAGGAAGGAAGAAAGAAAGAAAGAGGAGTGTTGCTTGTTTCTGGCCATAGGAAGGGGACAGATGGTGAAAGTTTTTCAGAGAAAGTGGCCAGGGAAGGAGAGGAAAGGACTCTAGGCAGAGAGCACAGCCCGTACAAAGCCATAGGGGCGAGAGCTGTAGAGAAGCTGGTGAGGCTGCTGAGGGGTTATAGGCCATGATGTACACTATGGTGGCTTCCATGAAATGTCTGAGCTTTTGCTTCCCACTAGGGTGTTCCCTCAGGTCAATGTCACGAAGATGGGCAGTTGGGGACACTTCAACTGTTCCTACTCCTGCTCCTTCCTTCTGGCTCCGGAAGACCCCATATTCCCCATCATCGGGAGCCTTTTCCTGCGAGAGCTGGTCAAAGAGTTTGGCACAGACCACATCTATGGGGCCGACACTTTCAACGAGATGCAGCCACCCTCCTCAGAGCCCTCCTACCTTGCCGCAGCCACCACTGCCGTCTATGAGGCCATGATTGCAGGTACATGCTTGGGGGAGGTGGGAGAGCCCCCCAGACCCTCATCAAGAAGGGAGTAGCAGATGTCAGTAGGGGTAGGCAGAGGGACTGGAATAATGCCTCGCCATAACACACAGCGCTTTACAGTTTACCAGCACTCGTACACACGCGTCGTCTCGTGAATCCCACTGTGGTTGAGAGGTGAGCTCTGGAGGCCGACAACCTGGGTCACACCTGGCGCTCCTATTTCCTGGCCGTGTGACTTATGACTTCTGACCTCCTTGCCAGTATCTCATTTGCTTTCCCTGTAAACAGGGAATACCTCATAGGTAGAGTGACCCCTGGCCCAGAGCGAAGGCCACTAAGGGCTAGCGATGAACAAGGACTTTGTTTGGTCTCTGCGTGGTTGCTGAGGTAGGCACTGCAGGCAGGAGGTGAGTGGATGCGCCTAAAGGCACTAAGTGCCCATCCTGCTACAAAACCGTGAAGCCAGGGCTCCTTCCTGCCACTTACGAGGAGTGGAGGGGAGGGCGCCCAAGTCAGGAATGACTTAGTGGAGAGGCATCTGTGTTTCCCAGGAAGAGAACAGATCAGCTTAGCCTTTCTTGAGCAGCACTGCTCTGATGTGGCCCAAACCAGCAGCAGCAGCAGCACCCCAAGCTGTGAGATAGCAAATTCTGAAGCAGAAGCTACATTTTTTTTTTTTTTGGGACAGAGTCTTACTCTGTTGCCCAGGTTGGAGTGCAGTGGCACAATCTCATCTCACTGCAACCTTCATCTCCTAGGTTCAAGTGATTCTCCTGCCTCAATCTCCCGAGTTGGGACTATAGGCGCGCACCACCACGCCCGGCAATTTTTGTTTGTTTGTTTTGAGACGGAGTCTTGCTCTGTCGCCCAGGCTGGAGTGCAGTGGCATGATCTCAGTTCACTGCAACCTCTGCCTCCTGAGTTCAAGCGATTCTCCTGCCTCAGCCTCCTGAGTAGCTAGGATTACAGGTGGCCTCCACCATGCCTGGCTAATTTTTGTATTTTAGTAGAGACAGGGTTACACTATGTAGGACAAGCTGGTCTCGAACTCCTGACCTCAAATGATCCACCCACTGCAGCCTCCCAAAATGCTGGGATTATAGGTGTGAGCCACCTCCCCTGGCCAATTTTTGTATTTTTAGTAGAGACAGCGTTTCACCATGGTGGCCAGGCTGGTCTCAAATTCCTGACCTCAGGTGATCCGCCCACCTCGGCCTCCCAAAGTACTGGGATTACAGGCGTGATCCACTGTGCCTGGCCTTGATTTTGTTTTTGAGACAGAGTCTTACTCTGTCACCCATACTGGAGTGCAGTGGCACAATCTCGGCTCACTGCAACTTCTGCCTCATGGGTTCAAGTGATTCTTGTGCCTCTGCCTCCCCAGTAGCTGGGATTATAGGCACCTGCCATTACCCTAGGCTAACTTTTGTATTTTTAGTATAGACAGGGTTTCCCCACATTGGCCGGGCGGGACTGGAACTCCTGGGCTCAAGTGATCCACCCTCCTCAGCCCCTCAGAGTGCTGGGATTACAGGTGTGGCCGCCCCCCCCCCAGCCAGGAAGCCCCATGTGTTTTGTTTGTTTGTTTCTCTTTTTTTGAGATCCAGTCTCGCTCTGTCGCCCAGGCTGGAGTTCAGTGGTGCGATCTCGGCTCACTGCAAGCTCCGCCTCCCGGGTTCACACCATTCTCCTGCCTCAGCCTCCCGAGTAGCTGGGACTGCAGGTGCCCGCCACCTCGCCTGGCTAATTTTTTTGTATTTTTTAGTAGAGACGGGGTTTCACCATGTTAGCCAGGATGGTCTCGATCTCCTGACCTCGTGATCCACCTGCCTCGGCCTCCCAAAGTGCTGGGATTACAGGCGTGAGCCACTGCGGCCGGTCAGGAAGCCCCATGTTTTAAGGAGCCCTCTGGGTAACTCTCATGTTCCCCCAAGCTACTGAACCCTGTGCTGGAGTTTCCAGAAGGAAGCGATAAGGACAGGGCAGCGTGCATGCGACAGAGCGTCCCGCTGGTGGGGGTCACGGGAAGCCATGCCCTGGGATAGAGAGAGTCGTCTGCAGAGTGGGGTGAACATTCCCTGGCCCCTCTGTCTCATCACTCCTCTTCTCTGTTCCCCCCACCTTCTGAGCACAGTGGATACTGAGGCTGTGTGGCTGCTTCAAGGCTGGCTTTTCCAGCACCAGCCCCAGTTCTGGGGGCCTGCCCAGATCCGGGCTGTGCTGGGGGCTGTGCCTCGCGGCCGCCTCCTGGTTCTGGACCTGTTTGCTGAGAGCCAGCCTGTGTACACCCGCACCGCCTCCTTCCAGGGCCAGCCCTTCATCTGGTGCATGCTGCACAACTTTGGGGGAAACCATGGTCTGTTTGGAGCCCTGGAGGCCGTGAACGGAGGCCCAGAAGCTGCCCGCCTCTTCCCCAACTCCACCATGGTAGGCACGGGCATGGCCCCCGAGGGCATCAGCCAGAACGAAGTGGTCTATTCCCTCATGGCTGAGCTGGGCTGGCGAAAGGACCCAGTGCCAGATTTGGCGGCCTGGGTGACCAACTTTGCTGCCCGGAGGTATGGGGTCTCCCACCCAGACGCAGGGGCAGCGTGGAGACTACTGCTCCAGAGTGTGTACAACTGCTCCGGGGAGGCCTGCAGGGGCCACAATCGCAGCCCGCTGGTCAGGCGGCCATCCCTACAGATGAATACCAGTGTCTGGTACAACCGATCCAGTGTGTTTGAGGCCTGGCGGCTGCTGCTCACATCTGCTCCCTCCCTGGCCGCCAGCTCTGCCTTCCGCTACGACCTGCTGGACCTCACTCGGCAGGCGGTGCAGGAGCTGGTCAGCTTGTACTATGAGGAGGCAAGGAGTGCCTACCTGAGCAAGGAGCTGACTTCCCTGTTGAGGGCTGGAGGCATCCTGGCCTATGAGCTGCTGCCGGCGCTGGATGAGCTGCTGGCAAGTGACAGCCGCTTCTTGCTGGGCAGGTGGCTGGAGCAGGCCCGAGCAGTGGCAGTCAGTGAGGCCGAGGCCGATTTCTATGAGCAGAACAGCCGCTACCAGCTGACCCTGTGGGGGCCAGAAGGCAACATCCTGGACTACGCCAACAAGCAGCTGGCGGGGCTGGTGGCCAACTACTACACCCCTCGCTGGCGGCTCTTCCTGGAGGCGCTGGCTGACAGTGTGGCCCAGGGCATCCCTTTCCAACAGCACCAGTTTGACAAAAATGTCTTCCAACTGGAGCAGGCCTTCGTCCTCAGCAAGCAGAGGTACCCCAGCCAGCCACGAGGAGACACTGTGGACCTGGCCAAGAAGATCTTCCTCAAATATTACCCCCGCTGGGTGGCTGGCTCTTGGTGATAGATTCGCCACCCCTGGGCCTTGTTTTCCACTAACTCCAAGCCGGGGCAGGTTCCAGGGCCTGGAGCTGCACAAGCATCACAGGATAACCCAGGCCTGGGAGGAGGCCCCATGGCCTGCTGGTGGGGTGTGGCCTGGGGCGATTGGAGGGAAATGAACTGCCCTCCACCACCAACCAAAGTGTGGGATTAAAGTACTGTTTTCTTTCCGCCTAAACTGATGAGTCCCCTGGGTCTGTCAGAATGAGAATGTCACTGCTGCCATGATTGGGAGGACTCAAGGCTATAGCATGGCCCTGGGGTGGGACCTGTTCTCCCATCCCTTGCCTCACATCCCTGTTTTTGTTTGTTGTTTTGTTTTGTTTTATTTTAGATGGAGTCTTGCTCTTTGCCCATGCTGGAGTACAATGGCACAATCTTTGCTCACTGCAAACTCTACCTCCTGGTTTCAAGCGATTTTTTTGTCTGAGTCTCCAGGTTAGCTGGGAGCTAACAGTCTTACAGGCTTACACCACCACGCCGGGCTAATTTTTTTTTTTTTTTTTTTTTTTTTGAGACGGAGTCTCGCTCTGTCGCCCAGGCTGGAGTGCAGTGGCCGGATCTCAGCTCACTGCAAGCTCCGTCTCCCGGGTTTACGCCATTCTCCTGCCTCAGCCTCCCGAGTAGCTGGGACTACAGGCGCCCACTACGTCGCCCGGCTAGTTTTTTGTATTTTTTAGTAGAGACGGGGTTTCACCAGGTTAGCCAGGATGGTCTCGATCTCCTGACCTTGTGATCCGCCCGTCTCGGCCTCCCAAAGTGCTGGGATTACAGGCTTGAGCCACCGCGCCCGGCCGCCCGGCTAATTTTTATATTTTTAGTTGAGACGGGGTTTTACCATGTTGACCAGGCTGGTCTTGCTCTCCTGACCTCAAGTGATCCACCTGCCTTCCTGCCTTGGCCTCCCTAAGTACTGGGATTAGAGGAGTGAGCCATAGTGTTGGATCACATCCCTGTTGTTAATACTAACCCTTTGAATGGAGAATGCCTCCTGTTGAAGGAAAACTTTTTTTTTTTTTTAGAGACAGTATCTCTTTGATGCCCAGGCCGAAGTACAGTGTCGCCATCTCGGCTCACTGCAAGCTCTGGCCCCTGGGTTCATGCCATGCTCCTGCCTCAGCCTCCTGAGTAGCTGGGACTACAGACGTGTGCCACCATGCCGGGCTAATTTTTGTATTTTTAGTAGAGACAGGGTTTCACCATATCGGCCAGGCAGGTCTCGAACTCCTGATCTCATCATCAGCCCGCCTCAGCCTCTTAAAAAGAGCTGGGATTACAGGCGTGAGCCACTGCTTCTGGCCAGGAAAACGTCTTTTCAAACAGTGTTTTCTTTAGCTGTCATGCCACAACAGTCACCAACACAGGAGACTTCTGTCACCAAATATTTGGAGGATTTTTCCCACGCGGCAAGCAGTGAAGAGCAGCTGGATGTCCTCAAGTTCAGTTCCAATGTAATCAACCAGAGACGGCATCAGACACCACAGGGTGAGGGCACAGACTCATGAGACTACACCCTCCTTCCCACAGGTCACAAGTCCTGGTCCCGAGAACTTCTGACTGACTGGCTTCAAGTTGGAGTTCCTGAGACCCCCTTCCCCTCTATGGAGTCAACTCATTTGCTATAGTGACCCAAAAAACACAGGGAAACCCTTATTTACTGCTTTATTGCAGAGGAAAATTTTTTTCTCTCTTCATTTTTTTTTTTGAGACAGGGTCTCACTCTATCACCCAGAGTGAGTACAGTGGCAGGGTCTGGCTCTGTCACCCAGGCTGGAGTGCAGTGTCACGATCTTGGCTCACTACAGCCTTGATCCCCCACCAAGTAGCTGGGACTCCAGGCACACACCACCACACCCAGCTAATTTTAAAATATTTTTTGTAGAGACCAGGTCTCACTCTTGCCCTGGCTGGTCTTGAACTCCTGGGCTCCAGCAATCCCCCTGCCTCAGTTTCCCAAAGTGCTGGGATTACAGGCATGAGCCACTGTGCCCAGCCTTGAATGATATTTTAAAGGTTAGAAATAAATAGCCTGATGAAGAGATACAGACAGGCAGGGTGTGGTGGCTCAAGCCTGTAATTCCAGCACTTTGGGAGGCTGAGACAGCTGGATCACGAGGTCAGGAGATTGAGACCATCCTGGTTAACACGGTGAAATCCCGTCTCTACTAAAAAATACAAAAAACTAGCCGGGCGAGGTGGTGGGCGCCTGTAGTCCCAGCTACTCGGGAGGCTGAGGCAGGAGAATGGCGTAAACCCGGGAGGCGGAGCTTGCAGTGAGCTGAGATCCGGCCACTGCACTCCAGCCCGGGCAACAGAGCGAGACTTCGTCTCAAAAAAAAAAGAGAGATACAGACAGGGTGGTCTGGAAGGGTCCAGAGCAGGAACTTCTATCTCCGTAGAGTTTGGGTTACGTCACCCTCCGGGCACATGGATGAGCTCTTCACCTTTTGTCAGCCTCCACGTGTTGAGCTCTAAGAAGCTCCCCAAACCCTGTCCTTTGGGTCTTTTATGGAGAACTCCATTGGCTGTCCATGATTGAAGCATGGACAACTGTGATAATGTGACTGGGCAAAAAGGGTCTGATCTAAGCCTAGCAAGGCTGGTCCAGATTCTTTGGGCCTTTGTGCAGCATTCCTTTCTCCAGAGTATGGGGCAAGGACCCACTCTGGAATGAGGATCCTACAACCACAATCAGATTAGAGTCCTGCCTTGGGCAGCTGAAAAGAGGACAGGAGAAGGTCAGAGAGAGGAGAGGCTGTTTTTTGAGGCCTGAGGCGCCCCAACATTACAATGAAAGACTGTAACCATGGTCATGTGAGTTATGAGCTAGGAACCGTGGACAAAACCAACACATATACAATCATCTCCCACCTCCCAGCGCCTTTACTTTCACAGCCTCTGCAGCAAACTGTGGTCACTATAATTGCTCCGTGGCACAGAGGCATACCCAGGGGAATCTGCCCAGGGGGCCACTCTGTGCCCATATGGGAACCCACACCTCCCCTCCCTCTGACCAGCAACCAGGACAGTTTGGTGTTCCAAGCAGTGGGCTCATGTCTGTTTTGGCTCAGAACAGGGTGGGGAGATCAGGCCAGGGACCGGCAGGAGGGCTTATCCTTGAGATTGCGTGGGAGACACAACAAGGGGTGGGGGCCCGTCAGCGGGGCGGGGTGAAGCGAAGCAGGTGATATCCAGCCCAGAGCCCCAGCCTGTCCCCACAGTCTCACCATGGCCCGCACCGTGGTGCTCATCACCGGCTGCTCCTCAGGCATCGGTCTGCACTTGGCGGTACGTCTGGCTTCAGACCCATCCCAGAGCTTCAAAGGTACCTAGGGACAGGGAGGGAGAGAAGGGAGGAGCCCCTGGAGGCCAGAAGACAAGTCAGATCTTCCTTCTCTCCCAAAACCTCCAGTATATGCCACATTGAGGGACCTGAAAACACAGGGCCGGCTGTGGGAGGCGGCCCGGGCCTGGGGATGCCCTCTGGGATCCCTAGAGACGTTGCAGCTGGACGTAAGGGACTCAAAATCCGTGGCCGCTGCCCGGGAACGCGTGACCGAGGGCCGTGTGGACGTGCTGGGTGAGCTTCCCAGAAACACATGGGCTCCTAGAAGCTTTCTCCACCCTGCCTTCAACCCAACATGTCCCGAGGCCCAGGGAGCACGAGGGGACAGGCTGTGCTGAGGGTGATGCTGAGGCAGGCTGGTCGGGCCTCTGTCCCTGCAGTGTGTAACGCAGGCCTGGGCCTGCTGGGGCCGCTGGAGGCGGTGGGGGAGGACGCCGTGGCCTCTGTGCTGGACGTGAACGTGGTGGGGACGGTGCGGGTGCTGCAGGCCTTCCTGCCAGACATGAAGCGGCGCGGTTCGGGACGCGTGTTGGTGACCGGGAGCGTGGGAGGATTGATGGGTGAGTGGTAGGTACTGGCCTCCGCAGCTCCAGATTCTTTGTGTGGGGAGCTGAGCCTTGAAGGCAGGCTCCGGTGGGAGGGTGGGGGGTTGGGGGGAGGGGTGCAGTCAGCTTGGAGGGGCACCGCCTTCCCGGGTATGACCCCCTGGCCCCTGGGCCTCAGGAACCTCGTCTCCCCACCTAAGGGCTACCCTTCAATGACGTTTACTGTGCCAGCAAGTTCGCGCTCGAAGGCTTATGCGAGAGTCTGGCGGTTCTGCTGCTGCCCTTTGGGGTCCAGTGAGTCAACACTTCCGCCTCCCCAACCCTCTGAACTCTGACCTAGAGACCCCGAGCACCCCGTCATGCGGGAGCTGCTCTGGGACGATCTCTCTGGCCCTCCCTGCCCGGCTCACATTTGCTGTGTGCCAGGGCTCCCGCGTAGCCTTAGATGGATTTGGGAGGGCTGCTCCAGCAGGAACCCGCGTTTCCAATGTTCTGGTTATCACCAGCGCCCTTTCTGCCTCACTTCGCAGCGCAGCGGTGCGGGGCCCGGGACGTGGTCGGGGCTGGGGCTGGGGTTGGGGCTGGGACTGGTGCCTGGCTAGCGTCTGCCCCCGCCCACTCGTTGCTCTCGGGCCGTCAGCTTGAGCCTGATCGAGTGCGGCCCAGTGCACACCGCCTTCATGGAGAAGGTGTTGGGCAGCCCAGACGAGGTGCTGGACCGCACGGACATCCACACCTTCCACCGCTTCTACCAATACCTCGCCCACAGCAAGCAGGTCTTTCGCGAGGCGGCGCAGACCCCTGAGGAGGTGGTGGAGGTGAGTGCGGGGCTGGACTCCGGGCGCGGGGGCGGTGCGTCCTCCGGCGCGCATTGGTGGCCAGAGCTCTCCTCCCGCTGTCGCAGGTCTTCCTCACCGCTTTGCGGGCCCCGAAGCCGACCCTGCGCTACTTCACCACCGAGCGCTTCTTGCCCCTGCTGCGGATGCGCCTGGACGACCCCAGCGGCTCCAACTACGTTGCCGCCATGCACCGGCACGTGTTCGGCGACGATCCGGCAGAGGCCGAGGCTGGGGCGGGGACTGGGGGCGGGGCCGGGCCCAGTGGGGTGGGGGACCCTGAGCTCGGCGATCCTCCAGCCGCCCCGCATTAAAGTCTTCCTCAGCCGCTGTCTCCCTCGCCCTTCTTTGTCCTCTGGGTCTGTGTGGTCCCTGGGGACGGGGCGACGGTGGTGGCGGCGGCTATGGGTGGCTAAGATAGATCGCGTTAGCCAGTTTTACCTGCGCAGCTAGGCGCGATGGCTGTCGCCTGTAATGCCAGCGCTTTGGGAGACGGAGACAGGAGGATTGCTCAAGCCCTGGAGTTGGAGACCAGCCAGAGCAACATAGTGAGACCCCCATCTCTACAAAAATAAAAAACTTAAAAATCAGCACAGTGGCACCATTCCTTGAGCCCAGGAGTTGGAGGGTGCAGTGAGCATGATGGGGCCACTGCACTCCAGCCTGGGCGACGGAGTGAGACCCGTCATCTGCAGGAGGAGTTAGGTGGGACTTGGGTTGGAGTAGAGTCAGGTTATGACCTGGACCCCATTAGCCATGAGACCTCAGGCAACTTCCTTGCTTTCTCTGAGTCTTTCTTTTCTTTCTTTTTTTTTCCCCTGAGACAGAGTTTTGCTCTTGTTGCCCAGGCTGGTGTGCAATGGGGCGATCTCGGCTCACCACAATCTCTGCTTCCCGGGTTCAAGTGATTCTCCTGCCTCAGCTGGGATTACAGGCATGCACCACCATGCCCAGCTAATTTTGTATTTTCAGTGGAGATGGGGTTTCTCCATGTTGGTCTCAAACTTTTGACCTTAAGTGATCCGCCTGCCTCAGCCTCTCAAAGTGCTGGGCATACAGGCATAAGCCACCCCATCCGGCCCTCTGAGTCTTTCTCATCTGTAAAATGGGTATAATAATGCCTATCTAATGGGTTTTAGTAATGGTGGAGATAATGCCTGGAAGTGCTGGTATAGAGGTCTTAATAGCCAACAAGGACTGTTATTAGAACGAATATAACTACTGTCACATTTTGCAAATGTGTAAAGAAGAAAGAGGGTTAAATGAATCAAAGGGAGACAGCCCCACTCACCCTGCTCTGCCCCAGAAGACTGAGAGATCCCCACCATCTGGGAAGCTGCCTCACCAGGAGTTCCAACTGGGGCTACAGGACTGGCTACTTTGCTACAATGGCCTGTCGTTCCTGAGCCCAGTGGAGAGTCCCAGCGGGGGCAGGAGTCATTGATAGGGGCAGTAGGGTTGTAGAGAAACTCTCTGAACTTCTGTGGAGGTCTGGTGCGGGAGAGGAGTGAACAGGTAAGAGGCTAGGTGAGGATGCGGCAGAGGAAGGGGGCAGGAGTGCCCCAGGAGGGAGCGGTACTGATGGAGGGATTCAGCTGGGTCTGTGAGGGAGGGAAGGGTGAGGGGGATGGCCCTTAGGAGTGGGCAGGGACATGACCACAGAAAATCTGGGAAGTGGAAACAGACAGGAACCTGCTGGAGTTCTTGGAGCTTTGTGTGGGGCACCGGGGGAAGGGGGCAGGCTCTCCACCCTGACCTGCCCCCACCTCCGGATGAGAGTCTTCTCTGCCTGTTGGATGATGTGCCGCCCCTGCTCTTGGAGGAAGAGGCCTCCCAGCCACCCTCTCCTGCCAGTCTCCTTGCCCTGCTGACCCGGACAGATCTGCTATCGCTGCAGCATCCAGGAAGGCCACAGGAAGGGGGGCCAGGTGGCATGGGTTTCTGAGGCCTGAGATCTGCTCTGAGTCCCGCTCTCACTAACCCCCTTTGCCCCTCTGTGACAGTGTGGTACGTATGTGTGCATGTGTGTACCTGTGTGGTGTGGCTCACCAGGTCACCCCTGGGGGTGGGATAATACGAGGTAAAGTGTGACCCCCCTCTTCCATACATTCATACTTTTTTTTCAAACTTGTGAATATTCACATTGGTTTTTTTTCTTTTTTTTTTTTTTTTTGAGACGGAGTCTCGCTCTTCACACAGGCTGGTGTGCAGTGGCACAATCTCCACTCACTGCAAGCACTGCCTCCTGGGTTCACGTCATTCTCCTGCCTCAGCCTCCCGAGTAGCTGAGACTACAGGTGCCCGCCACCATGCCCGGCTAATTTTTTTTGTATTTTTAGTAGAGATGGAGTTTCACTGTGTTAGCCAGGATGGGCTCGATCTCCTGACCTCATGATCCACCTGCCTCGGCCTCCCAAAGTGCTGGGATTACAGGCATGAGCCACCGCGCCCGGCCACACATTGTTAATAATTTTGTGCGTCCCATGACTTCGAATAGAGCACTTAGATGCCGATGACCCCCCACCAAAGAAACCCCACTGTCTCCCACAGACTCCAGGTCTGTATCTCCGACTGCCTACTCAGTACAACACCTGATGCAATGAACTTAATGTGTCCAAACCCCAATTCCAGATTTCCAATCTTCCTACTGGCTCCTTCCCCAGTCTTCTCTACTTTACTATGTGACCACTCCTTTTTCCCCAATACTCATTTTAAAAACCCTGGAGTAGTCCTTGCCTCCAGTCTCTCTCACCTTTCAACCAATTCATCAGCAAATACTGACAGCTCTAGCTTTACTCATCAAACTATATTCCGAAATCACCCTATTCCAGATTGCACGGTGTCCTCTCTCCCTTGAATTACAGCTGTAGCCTCCTAACTAGTTTTCTTGATTCCACTCTTGCCCATCAGCAGTAAAATTACCACAGTGCATTTAAAATGATCTTTTAAAAATGGTAGGGCTGGGCGTGATGGCTCATGCCTATAATTGCAGCACTTTGTGAGGCTGAGGTGGATATTATTGCTTGAGGTCAGGAGTTTGAGACCAACCAGGTGAAACCCTGTATCTACTAAAAATACAAAAATTAGCCAGGCATGGTGGTGGGTGCCTGTAATCGCAGCTGCTCCAGAGGCTGACAAAGGAGAATCGCTTGAATTAGGGAGGTTGAGGCTGCAGTGAGCCAAGATTGGGACACTGCACTTCAGCCTGGGCAACAGAGACTTTGTCTCAAATAAATAAAAATTGGCTGGGCGTGGTGGCTCACGCCTATAATCCCAGCACTTTGGGAGGCTGAGGTGGGTGGATCACCCAAGGTCAGGAGTTCAAGACCAGCCTG
The DNA here is from genome assembly GCF_001698545.2 of Rhinopithecus bieti. Taxonomy (NCBI): domain Eukaryota; kingdom Metazoa; phylum Chordata; class Mammalia; order Primates; family Cercopithecidae; genus Rhinopithecus; species Rhinopithecus bieti. The sequence continues at coordinate 142,110 of NW_016818171.1, read as the reverse complement.
GCCAACATGGCGAAACTCTGTTTCTACTAAAAACCCAAAAGTTAGACAGGTGTGGTGGCACGTGCCTGTAATCCCAGCTACTCAGGCGGCTGAGGCAGGAGAATTGCTTGAACCTGGGAGGCGTAGGCTGCAGTGAGTGGTGATTGTGCCATTGCACTGTAGCCTGGGCAAGAAGAGTGAAACTCCACCTCAGAATAATAATAAAATGAAAAAAATTAAAATAAAAAAGGGAGCCTGGGCAACAAAACGAGACCCGTTCTCTACAAAAAAATAAAAAAATTATTTGGATGTGGTGACATATATCTGTAGTCCCAGCTACTTGGGAGGCTGAGGTGGGACGACTGTTCGAGCCCAGGAGGTCGAGGCCACAGTAAATTGTGGGCACACCCACTGCACTCCAGCCTGGGCAATAGAGGGAGACCCTGTCTCAAAAAAGAAAGAAAGAGGCCGGGTGTAGTGGCTACGCCTGTAATCCCAGCACTTTGGGAGCCCAAGGCTGGTGAATCACTTGAGGGCAGGAGTTCGAGACCAGCCTGGCCAACATGGAGAAACCCCGTCTCTATAAAATATACAAAACTTAGCTGGGCATGGTAGTTTGTGCCTGCAATTCCAGCTACTCGGGAGGCTGAGGCAGGAGAATCGCTTGAACCCGGGAGACAGGGGTTGCAGTGAGCTGAGATTTCTCCACTGCACTCCAGCATGGGTAAAAAAAGTGAGACTCGGCTGGGAACAGTGGCTCACGCCTGTAATCCCAGCACTTTGGGAGGCTGAGGCAGCCAGATCACGAGGTCAGGAGATGGAGACCATCCTGGCTAACACAGTGAAACCTCGTCTCTACTTAAAATACAAAAAAAAATTAGCCAGGTGTGGTGGCGAGCGCCTGTAGTCCCAGCTACTCCGGAGGCTGAGGCAGGAGAATGGCGTGAACCTGGGAAGCGGGGCTTGTAGTGAGCCTAGATCGTGCCACTGCACTCCAGCCTGGACAACAGAGCAAGACTCCGTCTCAAAAAAAAAAAAAAAAAAAAAAAAAAAAAAAAAAAAAAAAAAAAGAAAAGAAAAAAAAAGAAAGAAGGAAGAAAGAAAAAAAAAGTCTGGGCCGGGCGCGGTGCTCAAGCCTGTAATCTCAGCATTTTGGGAGGCCGAGACGGGCGGATCACTAGGTCAGGAGATCGAGACCATCCTGGCTAACACGGTGAAACCCCGTCTCTACTAAAAAATACAAAAAACTAGCCAGCAGAGGTAGCGGGCGCCTGTAGTCCCAGCTACTCGGGAGGCTGAGGCAGGAGAATGGCGTGAACCTGGGAAGCGGGGCTTGTAGTGAGCCTAGATCGTGCCACTGCACTCCAGCCTGGACAACAGAGCAAGACTCCGTCTCAAAAAAAAAAAAAAAAAAAAAAGTCTGTTCCTGTGTTTGCTCAGAACACCTATGGCTTCCCATTTCAGTAAAATCCAAGTGTCTTAGCTCGTTTTGTGCTGGCTAAATCAGAAAACCAGACTGGAAAATGTGTAAAGAATCAAAGTTTATTTTGCTCACAGTTTCACAGTTTTTTTTTTTTTGAGACGGAGTCTTGCTCTGTCACCCAGGCTGGAGTGCAGTGGCCGGATCTCAGCTCACTGCAAGCTCCGCCTCCCGGGTTCACGCCATTCTCCTGCCTCAGCCTCCCGAGTAGCTGGGACTACAGGCGCCCGCCACCTCGCCCGGCTAGTTTTTTGTATTTTTTTTAGTAGAGACGGGGTTTCACCGTGTTAGCCAGGATGGTCTCGATCTCCTGACCTCGTGATCCGCCCGTCTCGGCCTCCCAAAGTGCTGGGATTACAGGCTTGAGCCACCGCGCCCGGCCTGTTTCACAGTTTTAGGGGCTGGAAAGTGCAAGAACGTCATGCAGTATCTAGCAAAGGGCTGTCCCAGGATGGAAGGGCAGAAGGTGGAAGCAAACCAGAGACAGGAAATTGGGCCTGTCGAGTAGCCTCCCACGTGAGGATCCTCGGACTGAGAGGGTACGAGGAAGGCTGACACAGCGCAACCCTGTGATCCCCACCTCCGTCCCTGGAACGTAGGAAATCTGGGTGTTAGTTCTGGCTTTGCGATGCCTCTTGGGTGACCTGGCTGAAGCTAATCTCTCCTCATTAGGCCAGAAGGGAATCTGTGAAATAGGATTTGAATCCTGCCTTGACTTTCTCCACCGGGTCCCGGCGGGTATCATATCGCTACTAACGCTTCACCCACTTCCAGAGCTTTCGCGATCGGCCCCGCCCCATCAGCAGGACGCGTCCCAAGCCACTAGAAGTCTCGCGAGAATCCCGTGATGAAGCGAAGTCGAGAGGTTTGACCGTCCTCATTTTCCGTAGTTCCGAGTTGCGGTTTCTGTTAGTGTTTCCGGGTTGCCGCCAGGGAATCCTCCGCGGTGGTGCAAGTGGAACTAAAGCCTTGAGGTTTCAGTGAGTAGGGGACCGACGTGAGCTTGAGCGTCCCCCTTTAGCGTCCCTCTTCGATTCCTTGAAGACTCTGGTGCAGCTTAGCAAGAGGGCCCAGGATTTTTGGATCCCCAGCCCTGTGACAAGGGTTCCTGTACAGTTTCCCCCTCCCAGGATTTCGACTCAGTTCAGCGAAGTCACCGCCCCGTCTGGGAAATGAGGACACCAAGGCTTAGAGCACAGCCCCGAGGCGCCGTCTGCCAGGCCCCATCCCCTCCCCCGCCCCTCTCGATCAGCATTGAAACCCCGTCCCTGCTCCAGGTCTCCTCTGGGGTGCAAGGCCCCGTGCAGGCCTCTACCTCGGCCGCAGGCCCTTCCGTCACCGTCGCTTCGTCTCCCTGACTGTCTGCAGGCCTGGGCAGCATGGCCGTATTCCGGTCGGGTCTCCTGGTGCTGACGACGCCGCTGGCCTCCCTGGCCCCTCGCCTGGCCCCCATCCTGACGTCGGCGGCCCGGCTGGTGAATCACACACTCTATGTACACCTGCAGCCGGGCATGAGCCTGGAGGACCCGGCTCAGCCCCCGTCCAGCCCCGTGCAGGCCACGTTTGAGGTTCTTGATTTCATCACGCACCTCTATGCTGGCGCCGACGTCCACAGGCACCTGGACGTCAGAATCCTACTGACCAATATCCGAACCAAGAGCACCTTTCTCCCTCCCCTGCCCACCTCAGTCCAGAATCTCGCCCACCCGCCAGAAGTCGTGTTGACAGATTTCCAGACCCTGGATGGAAGCCAGTACAACCCGGTCAAGGAGCAGCTAGTGCGATACGCCACCAGCTGTTACAGCTGTTGTCCGCGACTGGCCTCGGTGCTGCTATACCCCGATTATGGGATAGGAGAGGTGCCCATGGAGTCCCTGGATGTCCCCTTACCCTCCACGATCAGGCCAGCTTCCCCCGTGGCCAGGTCTCCAAAGCAGCCGGTGCGTGGCTACTACCGTGGTGCTGTCGGTGGCACGTTTGACCGCCTGCACAACGCCCACAAGGTGTTGCTCAGTATCGCTTGCATCCTGGCCCAGGAGCAGCTTGTGGTGGGAGTAGCAGACAAAGATCTGTTGAAGAGTGAGTGAGAGGGACCCTGGACTAGGGCAGTGGAGGATCCCCAGATCTCCCCATCCCAGACCCTTATGCCGAGATCAAGGAAGGGTAGGGCCATTCATTACTTCCCAGCCTTCCCAAATGTCTCAGTGGTTGACACTCAGTTGGTGCCAAGGACATTTTGTCAAATGAACAGCTTTCTCAGCATGTGATCCAATCACCACTCAATCAGAATACCCCAAATGTGAAGCAAAGGGATCTGCACTTTAGCAAGTTTTCCAGGTGATACCCCCTAATGAGACACTGGGAATGAATGGGTGAGTGAGCTGCAGGTAGCAGTGCCACAGACAGGAGGAGGAAACTCAAGCATGGCATGGGTCTTGGAATTTTCCATCTGCCTCTGATGCCCTCTGGCACTGCTCATTCTCTGGAGTGGTTTCCTGGTGGCTTATTTTCTGGACACATGCCAGCCCTTGGAGTGACTATTGTGCTTGCCAGTTTGTTCACCTTCATGCTCCCCTCACCGTCACCATAGGCCTTACCAGCAGAACCCTTTCTGCCACCCCCCTCTGGAGATACTGTACTTAGGGACACTTTTCCCCAAACTGGCCCATACTCTCCTTCCCAGTAAAAAGATCTCACTGTTCTTCTGGGCTCCTTCTCTAGGCAAGTTGCTCCCTGAGCTGCTCCAACCTTATACAGAACGCGTGGAACATCTGAGTGAGTTCCTGGTGGACATCAAGCCTTCCTTGACTTTTGATGTCATTCCCCTGCTGGACCCCTATGGGCCCGCTGGCTCTGACCCCTCCCTGGAGTTCCTGGTGGTCAGCGAGGAGACCTATCGTGGAGGCATGGCCGTCAATCGCTTCCGCCTTGAGAATGTAACCCCTGAGGGAGACTGGCAGGCGGAGTGGATGGGGGACGGGGAAGGCCATTTTGAGGGGGCCGTTGGAAGTACCATGGCCCCAGAGGAGAGAAGGGGCTTAGGGTGGTGGGAAGAAGCAAGGAGGAACTGGTTCTCAGTTTGCCCGCTGAGTTGGAGGAGGAACCTGGGGAGGATAGAGGGGCAGGTTGGATGTCAGGGTCTTCCTCTCACTCTCTCCTTCCCTCTTTTCACCCTTCCCTCTTTACCCCAGGACCTGGAGGAGCTTGCCTTGTACCAGATCCAGCTGCTGAAGGACGTCAAACATACAGAGAATGAAGAGGACAAAGTCAGCTCCTCCAGCTTCCGCCAGCGAATGCTGGGAAACCTGCTTCGGCCTCCATATGTAAGCTTCTCTCCCTCCTTCCCTCCTGCTTGGGTGTGCTGGCAATGCTGAAGAGTAGAAGCTGAGGGGCTCAGCCCCAGGCATGAGGCTGAGGGCCCCAGTAACTGTGGGTTCCCTTTCACCTACCCCTAGGAAAGGCCAGAGCTCCCAACGTGTCTCTATGTAATTGGGCTGACTGGCATCAGTGGCTCTGGGAAGAGCTCAATAGCTCAGCGGCTGAAGGGCCTGGGGGCATTTGTCATTGACAGTGACCACCTGGGTCATCGGGCCTATGCCCCAGGTGGCCCTGCCTACCAGCCTGTGGTGGAGGCCTTTGGAACAGGTAATAACTGGGGAAGGCTGGAAGTGGCCTGGAGTGAGGAGCTAGCCAGGCCTCTGTGCTCAGTTGTCTATCTCTGTTGTCCAGATATTCTCCATAAAGATGGCATCATCAACAGGAAGGTCCTAGGCAGCCGGGTGTTTGGGAACAAGGTAAACAACAGTTTCCTAAGGGCTCCTAAGCCGCTACTAGACCCAGGGGTCAGGGTCTGGTGGACCTCTCTGGTCTGGCCCAGAATGCCGATTCCACTGATCTGTTCCCAACACCACCTTGCTCGGGCTGGCGTCTTCTAGAGAAGGTAACCTCTGCCCTCTGTTCCCCTCCCCAGAAGCAGCTGAAGATACTCACGGACATTATGTGGCCAATTATCGCAAAGCTGGCCCGAGAGGAGATGGATCGGGCTGTGACTGAGGGTGAGTGGGAGGGAGGATGGGAGCAGCCAAGGGGACAGTTAAGCTGATTCTTCCCCCAAGAGCTTCCCTGCCCCATGTGGGACTGTCTGCTCACCCTGGGACTGTGTTGCGTGTGCTTTGCCTGGGAGAGCGTTGGCACTGCTGGCGGTGACTGGGCTCTCCCCACAGGAAAGCGTGTGTGCGTGATTGATGCGGCTGTGCTGCTTGAAGCCGGCTGGCAGAACCTGGTCCATGAGGTGTGGACTGTTGTCATCCCTGAGACTGAGGTATCTCAGCCCCACCCCCCACACCATCCCTACTGCAGATCCTATCCTGTGAGCTGGAATTCTTTCTGACAAATGTCTCGTCTGTGCCCAGGCTGTAAGACGCATTGTGGAGAGGGATGGCCTGAGTGAAGCTGCAGCTCAAAGCCGGCTGCAGAGCCAGATGAGCGGGCAGCAGCTTGTGGAACAGAGCCACGTGGTGCTCAGCACCTTGTGGGAGCCGCATATCACCCAACGCCAGGTTGGTGGCCAGGGCAAGCCCGGGTTGTGGGGAAGGAGTCTCCAGTGGATGCTGCCTGACCCTGCCCTCTTCCTCCCAACATTCTGGCCTGTCTGAAGGTGGAGAAAGCCTGGGCCCTCCTGCAGAAGCGCATTCCCAAGTCTCATCAGGCCCTTGACTGAAAAGTTCTCAGTGGGGCCAGACTGGCCCCTGGAGCTGACAAGCGACCCCGTGGTGAGGAGAAATGGGGGCCTTGATGTGCATACTGGTTCAGGCCCAGAGGCAAGCTATGCTGTGCAGGACATGGCCAGGCCTGGTGGACTCAGGAAGCCTACCCAACACTGGTATTTGGCCAACACTGAGGATGTGGTTCATGGAGGAGCAGGCCCCTCCCCACTCTTGCCCATGGGTGACTTACCCACAGCTGACAAGGGCCAGCGCAAATACTGGAACCTATAACAGAATTAAAGGTGAATGTTCCCAGGTGTTGCCTGGATGGTGTCTGCTTCCTGCTCCAATGCCTCTAGGTATCTTTGAGATCCTTAAGCCACAAGTGCAGGGCCCAGGCCTGAGCTGGAAGCCTGGGCAATGCAGTAGTTAAGAGGATGGCCGGATGGCCTTTAGGCGAGCCAGAGGCGAGCCTTGGCCCTCCCAATGACCAGCTGTGTGCTTCTGAGTAAGGTGTAGACTTTCTAGGTACTGCTGTGTTTTTTTGTTTTTGTTTTTTTAATCTGAGAGGCCGCATAACCTAGCTAGCGGGTTCTTTGCAAGGGTTCATTCCACATGCATCCTGCCAGACACTGGGCTAGGTGTTGGAAGATCAGCCTTCCGCGCGCCAGGCGGGGCCTCTGCTGTCACAGAGCTTGCAGCCTGGTGGGTTCGGACAGGGTGGCTGCGGAGCTTCTCTGCCCGGCTCCTGACACACCGGCCAGCAGTGCAGGTCCGGGCAGCGCGGGGAGGGCGCCCGCAGGGTAACGTGGGGAGCCGGCCGGCCGGACAGTGCACGTGCACACACCACCTGCGGCGGTGTGCTGACAAGCCAATTGCGGGGACTCCATCTTACAAAACGCGCTTCATGTCGCCGCCATTCCAATGCCTAAACCAGGGAGGGCAGGCACGGCGGGGAGCAGTCCCGAAGGCGGCTGGCGGCTGGCGCCAGGCCGAGCGCCGGGCTTTGACGGCTGGAATCCGGGAGAAAAGTCTTTGGGCCGCGCATGCGCGATGCTCTCGCCTTGCCCCACCTCTCGGTCGCGGATTGGCGGGCGTGGGTCACGTGGGTACACCACCCGCTTCCTCGCCGCAGGGGGCCCGCCCGCCGGCTCGTTTCCGGTCCGGAGGGTCCAAGATGACAGAGCCGGGCGCCTCTCCCGAGGACCCTTGGGTCAAGGCAAGCCCCGTGGGCGCGCACGCCAGGGAGGGGAGGGCGGGTCGGGCTCGTGCACGTAGGGGGGCCGGAAGACAAGGGGCTTCCCTCCTGTCTCCAAAGTCCCCCACGTTCTCCGGGCCCCGGGGCTGCAGAGAAGACAGCTCTCTCCCCGCGTGTGCCAAGGTGGGGAGACAAACGAGGCGTGTGCGCGCGAGTCGGGGGAACGGGGTACTGGGGTGGAGTAGGGGCGGAAGAGATCATACACGGGGGAGGCGCTCGCACGGCCTAGCCCGTGCCAAGTCTCGGGGGAATCATTAAGGTGCCCGCGCACCCCGGGCTGTGTGTGCGCGAGCGCGCAAGGTGACAGAGGCGCCTTCCCGGAATGCGGGGCGCGCTGTGTGTGCCTGCAGTGAAAGTGTCGCCTCCCCCCAGGGGCGGAGGTCTGACGGGCCCCTCCCGTGCTCTGTGCCGCAGGTGGAGTATGCCTACAGCGACAACAGCCTGGACCCCGGTGAGTAGCTCCCCCATCTTAAGCTTTAGAGGTACACTCCCGCCCAGGCTCTCTAGAATTCTTGTGGTGTTGCCAACCACGCCTGAGCACAGTCCACTGTCCCTGAGCAGAGTTCCTGGCTTGAGACAGCAGGAGCTGAAGGACGAGGGCAGAAAACAACTGAGGGTGACACCTAGTTCCCTCTGTTCTGGAACAGGGAAGTGGTGGAACTAGTGGCAGCTGATCACTCACACTCTGTCACGTCCAGATGCCCGTTTGTGAGCCAGGGGGTATCATGCAGGCCTATGGAGCAGTGTAGACACTAGGGAGCAGAGCGCTGCAGCCTAGTCTGGCTGGAAGTGGAGGGCCCAGTATGGTTGGCTTTGGGTTGAAGGGAAGAGGTCAGCATTTATGAAAGCCATTGTGTCCTACAGGTGTCTGAGGGTCTGGCAGTGTTCCCCACCGTGCCGCTTAGTGATTGGGGCCTCTCTTTTCCAGGGCTTTTTGTAGAAAGCACCCGCAAGGGGAATGTAGTGTCCAGAGCTAATAGCATCGGTTCCACCAGTGCCTCTTCTGTCCCCAACACAGGTAGGCAGTTACATCCCCCCCACCTCGAGGGGCTCAGATATGTCATAATTGTAGTACCTTTCCTAGACAGGGGAGCCCCAGCCATCCACACAGGGGTGCTGGAGCCCAAGTATCAGACACAGGGTCTCACCATCTTTCACCTCATCTGGAACATTAGGTTCTCTGTCCATCTGCCTTCTCTGGACACCAGGTTCTTCCCAGATGGGGAAAGGTAGGCTAGCTGGACCCCATTGGGCCCCAAGATGACCTCTCCCTGCCCCCATCTCTGAACGTAGATGACGAGGACAGTGATTACCACCAGGAGGCCTACAAGGAGTCCTACAAAGACCGGCGGCGGCGCGCACACACTCAGGCTGAGCAGAAGAGGAGGGACGCCATCAAGGTGACCAGGGAGGCCTGCGCCTCAGCCAGTGCAGGAGGGCCCTGCATAGTTCAGCTTCCCTGTGCCCTGACCCTCTCAGACAGTCCCAGGCACCCTAGGGGGTGGGCAGATAGTCTAGTCCCAGGCACGAACACCGCCATTGCAGCCTTCCCAACCCGTTGTGTTTGTGAGCGTAGAACTTGGTATCACGAAAGAAGTTTGTGCCAGTTTGCTTTAATCTCTCAGGGTTAAAAAACCCATTTCCCCTGCTGTCTCCACAGAGAGGCTATGATGACCTTCAGACCATCGTCCCCACTTGCCAGCAGCAGGACTTCTCCATTGGCTCCCAAAAGCTCAGCAAAGCCATCGTTCTACAAAAGAGTATGGCTAGGGAAAGCACTGGAGGGGCTGGAGCCAAGAGGGGCTGTGAAGAGGCCAGTGCCTCCTACCCACCCATGGCTTGGCCTTGGTGTGGTGATTGTCATGGGATAGTTGGGGTCTAGGGGAAGGGGAACAAAGTCAGCCTTATCTTCCTGTTTGAGAATACTTCTGTACCTACCCTCTTTTCCTGCCCCTACCCTAGCCATTGACTACATTCAGTTTTTGCACAAGGAGAAGAAAAAGCAGGAGGAGGAGGTGTCCACGTTACGCAAGGATGTCACGGCCCTAAAGATCATGAAAGTGTAAGAGGGGTGCTGAATGGGGGGAACCAGAGCTTCTGAGGCAACTTCATTGCACACCCTCCCTTGTTCAAAGGCTACATCAGTTACTACAGTATAGATAATACTCTCAGTTCCTGAGCTAGCCAGTAGAAGCAGGACTGTGTATCCCCAGCTGTCCTTACACATGGCAGACACTCAGGAAATGCCTGTTGGATTAATGTAAGGAAGGTTGGAGAGAGAGGGCCACCATTTCCTGGCCTGGAAGCAGTATTTCCCTGATAATGAACCCCACCCAGAAGCTCTCTGGGGATGCCATTCCTGGGAGTACACAGGGTAGTCCCATCATTTTTCTTGGGTGGGCGGAGCTGCTCCAGCACCTCAGCCCTGGCCTGCCTGCCTTTAGGAACTATGAGCAGATTGTGAAGGCACACCAGGACAACCCCCATGAAGGGGAGGACCAGGTCTCTGACCAGGTCAAGTTCAACGTGTTTCAAGGCATCATGGATTCCCTGTTCCAGTCCTTCAATGCCTCCATCTCCGTGGCCAGCTTCCAGGAGCTGTCAGCCTGTGTCTTCAGCTGGATTGAGGAGCACTGTAAGCCTCAGGTATGGGGCAACAGTGGGCACAGGGCCTGCGGTTTTCTCTACCGTCAAGCAAAGTGGCCCAAGCCATCAGCTGTTGAGAAAAGCATGGCAGCTGCTTTTAGATCTTAAGGGTATTTCTGCAGCTTTCAGGGCCCTGGTATTTTCCCGTTTCTTTGCTGTCTAACCCCCATCTTCATGGTATGGTTTCATTTGGCAAGTGTGATGTGAGCTCAATGTCAAGTCCAGCTCTTGGCTTTCGTCTAGCCTATGTTATCGCTGCACCTGTATGGAAGCCCCAAGCATCTGCAGCAGAATTGGAAACATGGAAATTCTGGGACCCTACCTCCAGGCCCACTAAAGTAGTTGCCCCAAGAGCTTTTTAAAAATGTATTTATAATGGAGATGTGCTAATGGTATTGCACTAAGTCTTCTAATTGAAGTCTGGTTGCTTTTTCTGAGGCTTTAAACTTGTGTCTGAGATTTCTTATTTGTGGCACAATCTCGGCTCACTGCAGCCTCCGTCTTCTGGGTTCACGCCATTCTCCTGCCTCAGCCTCCCGAGTAGCTGGGACTACAGGTGTGCGCCACCACACCCAGCTAATTTTTAGTAGAGACAGGGTTTCACTATGTTAGCCAGGATGGTCTCGATCTCCTGACCTTGTGATCCACCCGCCTTGGCCTCCCACAAGTGCTGGGATTATAGGCATGAGCCACTGCGCCCGGCCTCGTTTCCCAGCATTTTTATTGTGAAACACATTAAACATATTGCAATGTTGAGAGGACTTCACAGTGAACACTCGTATACCCACTACCTAAATTTTACCAAAACATTTTACTGTATTTCCATCTCTCCATCCTGCTTCAGGAGCACCTCAAGTAAACTGCAGACAGACATCAGTACTTCCTGGGGGCTTTTTTTTTTTTTTTTTTTGGAGACAGAGTCTCACTCTGTCACCGAGGCTGGAGTGCAGTGGTATGATCTCAGATCACTGCAACCTCCACCTCCTAGGTTCAGGCAATTCTCGTACCTCAGCCTCTTGAGTAGCTGGAATTACAGGCATGTGCCACCATACCTAATTTTTGTATTTTTAGTAGACACGGGGTTTCACTATGTTGGCCAGGCTGGTCTTGAACCTCAGGTGATCCACCCGCCTTGGCCTCCCAAAGTGCTGGGATTATAGGCATTAGCCAGGACACCTGGCCCCTGGGGGCTATTTTTAATGCACTTTTCTGAAGTATGTGGCTGATATAGGCAGGCATCTTTGAAATTACGCTGCACTGACCTGGGCATTGTCTATTTCTTCCTCTGCTGCCCTCGCCAGACCCTGCGGGAGATTGTGATTGGCGTCCTGCACCAATTGAAAAACCAGCTTTACTGACCAGTTCTTGGAAACCTGCAGAACAGCCAAGAGGCCCTTGAATCTCTACTTGGCCACTGAACTGCTGGGCCCGTGCGATTGGACTACAACACCTCACACTGCTCAGCTGGTTTCTACTTGGTGTTTGGTTTTCCCAGCCCCATTTTATCTTCAGTGGAGCTGCGGTGTTTTGTGAAAGCTTCTGATTAATTTATTATATTGACGATAAAACTCAGACCTAACCAGCCTATCCCCAACTCCACGGAAGTCCTTGGGATGGGTGTCTGCTCTGGACACCCCAAAGAGCTCCTGCCCTCTCAGCCCTTTCTTCAAGCCTCAGAGTTCTACTCATGATCTACACAGATTTGGAAACTGTTTTTTCTCTGTTTTGGTCTCTTGGGCAACATTTGGCCCATGTTTGGGCATTTTGGCAGTAGCTGTATGGGCGAAAAAGAGTAAGAGGAAATATTCCCACCGCCACGAAGGGTGAAAGGGCACCTTGTGCCTAGACTAGGGCTGCCTGGTCAGTCCCAGGTGAGGCCAAGGGCTTTCTGGCCATCTGAGGGAGAGGCGACCAGGTTCCTCCCCTCGCTTCATAATCCATCACCTTCCTCCTCTGCTCTGGGTGGTAAGGGAAGCCCTCCTGGTTCCCACAGGCTGTGATGCTGCAGAGGCAGGTGTAATACAGCAGTACATACTGGAAATTTTTTATTTTTCTAAATACCAATGCAGTTTTGCTACGGTTACAATTTTGAAATATTAACTGGGCCTCAAAATCACCCCCAGCTTTTCTGTCAAGCATATCTTGGCCTCTCCCATGTCTCAGTGTTGCCTGCGTTTCTCCCAGGACTTGGGGGTGGGGTGAAAGAGTACAAAAGATACTCGAAAGGTCTCCTGGGGTACACAAGCCCAGTAGGTCCTGAGTGAAGCCGTGGGCCCTCCAAATGCTCGTTTTATAGCAACCTCTCTCTACCTTAGTTCTCCAGGTTCACTTCTGCCTTCCTCAGGTTTGGTATCTGGCAGGTTTGACTATCCAGAGAAAATTAAATATTTTTATATCAAATTAAATTACAATAAATGTTGCCAAATGCTTTCCTTTAGCATTGTTCCAAGTCTAAATGTTAACCTCAAGCTACCGCAATTTAGACAATGAAATGGGCTGGGTCTACCCCAGCCACCAGCCCTCATCTTCCACCCAGTGCTCTGGTTTATGCCCGTCTCCTGACTGCTTTGCTTAAAGGTGAAAAGCAGCAGGAAAGACAACAAAAGCCAACCAAAAACAAGGTAGCCAGTCTAGGACATCTCACTCTTCTGACATCCTGCAGTCCCCACCACTCCGGACCGTGGGCCCCTCAGGGGTCTGGGAGTGTGACATTGTAATCTTCATCCGTCTCTATCCCAACTTCCTCCTGTGGGCGGGGAGAGAAGTGAATGAGATGTCACCAGGATAAGACCACAGGGAAGCAAAGAAGGAAGAGAGTACCACTTACAAAGAACTGCTTCTTGCTCTTGGGGTATCCTTCAAGTATTGCATCAGACAGCTCTGTAGCCTGACAAGAAATAAAACCACCCGTTTTCAGATGGGCAGCACTGGGCACTACCTGTCAGTTTATGATATTGGGTGGTTGTTGATCCGGTGCCTGCCATTTTCAAAAGCACTTCTAGGGCCTGTCTCAGAGCTCCCACACACTTACCATCCTCTTCCTCTTCCTCCACTCCTTACAGTACTTCTGCCTCTCTCTGTATACCTAGAAGGAAAAAGCAAGTTCCTTTAACTCCTCAGAACCATAGCAGCCCTCTGGGGCTCAGCCCTCATATTCACTCTGGACCTGCAGAGTGATCCTCCAGCCTCCAGCTCACCTGCTCTTTCTCTTCTGGAGTCACATGATTGGTAGCTGCTTTAATGTTCTTCAATCTCTCTCTGTAGCCAGCACATTCCTTCTTTAACTCCTGGATTTCTTTCTGCATCTCTGGTGTGGTCAGGGCACTAGATAATTCCTTGAGCTCTGAAACCACACCCCCTGGGGTCACTTGCTACCCCTGAGGAAGGAGTTCTGTCTTTCCCAGTGGGTGCTCCCTGAGATGTTCAACCTTGCTCTGGATCTGTCATCTCACATGGAAAAGCTCAGGAAACTAAGCCTTACAGGATTATTAGCTTATTCTAATTTTCTTTCCTCCTCCATCTACAAGTAGCATGGGTGTGAGGTTCAACACTTAGGCGTAGCCAGTTAAAGAAGCAAGAATAAAGGGAAACGTGAGGACAGTGTACTGATAATTGTGGCAGGGGGGGAAATGCGTATCTTGTCCATTTGTTGGTACACAAAAGCCATTAGTTATCCTACATTTCGTTTTATGCCTAAGGGAGCCCAGCAAAGGGGTCTTAGCTGCAATAAGATGCTGCAGTCACTGAACCATTCATTTAGTAATTCCCGACCTCTAGAATGAACCTAAGCCTATGGGCACTTTTGAGGGGCTACCCGGTCCTACCAGCCTCCATGTAGCGGCAGCTCTGCTGCAAGCTCTGCACCTTAGCAGTGAGGGCCACGATTTTGCCATCTAGGCCTTGAAGGTCAGCATCACTCACCATGTCAAACTGGTCCTACCAGACAAAGAGGGAAAATACAAGCGAACTGTTGTGAGGCACAAAGATGGGAACACACACCTGGGAAGGCACCATTTAGATACGCTCAGGAACCAGCCACACCCCAAACTCTCCAGAGGGTCTGCAGAAATAGTGGGAGAGTACTTTTGAGAAATCGTTTTCAGTTAAGGAGCGACCCCACTAAAAAGGTAGGAAAGAAAACCTGAAATCTAATGCCTGTCCTTAAGCAGCTACCAGGTTGACAGGATACTGATTAGGACAGAAATCTTCCCATTCGGTGATAAAACCACTACCTGGGCTGAAGCAGCTAAGTAACATTGTTCCCAAGGTGGGGAAACCTAGGTCATGGGTTTCCATAATAGATAGAAACTGGACAGGTGAAGAAGCATGATGGATGGGATGGATGGACTTCTTTTCTCCTTCTTTCCTGTCCTGCCTTCCCATTCTTCTTTCCATCTTCCTTTCTTTCTCCCTCCTTTTCTCCTCCCTCCCTTCCTTCTTCCTTCCTTTCCCCTCTCTCTGTCTCTCCCTCTCTCTCTCTTCCTCCTTCCCTCTTTTCCTTTCTTTCTCTCACTGTCGCCCAGGTCAGAGTGCAGCGGTGCAATCTTGGCTGACAGCAACCTCCGCATCCCGGCTTCAAGCGATTCTCATGCCTCAGCCTCCTGAGTAGCTGGGATTATAGGTGTGTACTACCAAGCGCAGCTAAGTTTTGTATTTTTAGTAGAGAAGGGGTTTCACCATGTTGCCCAGGCTGGTCTCAAACTCCTGGGCTCAAGCGATCCATCCGCCTCGGCCTCCCAAAGTGCTGGGATTACATGCATGAGCCACTGTGCCAGGCCTTGGGATCCATGTAGATAATGGATTCCAGCAAGTCTGAGGAGCTCCTCTCATGAGGGGCCACTGCTAGAAAATAACTGCATTGGGGATCAGTGTGGGGGTGGGGGAGGTCACATCAGTTGGTGATGGGGAGCAGGTTGAAAAAGTATGCCAACCAGTGCAGTCTGGACTCTACACTTGGGCAAGGTGAACGTATAGGGCAGAGGCCAGCAAACCATGACCAGCAAACCAAATCCTGCCAGATGCATGTTTTTGAAAACAAAGTTTTATTGAAACAGCCCTACCCATTCATTTACATAGTCTACAGCCGCTTCTGCTCTACAGTGGCAGAGGTGAATAGTTGTGGCAGTTGTACAGCCAGCCATGACAAGAGATACATATGGCCCACAAATCCTAAAAATACTGTCTGGCCATTTACAGAAAACCTTTGCCAAACCCTCCTTTAGAGGATTTTCTTTAGATGAGTAACACAACACAGCCTGTTTTAGGAAAGTTGGCCTTGAAAGTGGTTTGGTTCAGTTTAACGAGTAATATCTGCTGGATGTTAGATACTGCGGAGGTGCTGATCAGATAAAAATGAATTGAGAAATGAGGTCTGCCCTAGAGGAACTTCAGTTGAATAAAGGAGACAAGTAAAAATAATTGTAATACAACAGGCCTTAAAAGAGATAAGGGCCAGGGCCGGGTGCGGTGGCTCACGCCTGTAATCCCAGCACTTTGGGAGGCTGAGGCAGGTGGATCACAAGGTCAAGAGATGGAGACCATCCTGGCTAACACGGTGAAACCCCATCTCTACTAAAAATACAAAAACAAAAAACGAAAAAAAAATTACGCGTGGTGGCAGGCGCCTGTAGTCCCAACTACTCAGGAGGCTGAGGCAGGAGAATGGCGTGAACCCGGAGGTGGAGCTTGCAGTGAGCCGAGATCGCGCCACTGTACTCCAGCCTGGGCGACAGAGCGAGACTCTGTCTCAACAATGACAACAACAAAAAACAACAACAAAAAGAGGTAAGGGCCTGAAAAAGAAAACAGTGAGCTCAGGGCATTCAAGGAAGATTTCTGGAGAAGGTGATGTCTAAGTGAAATCCTAAAGGAAAGTAAGAGTTGGCCAGGAAGAGAAGCAGGTACAGGGAAGACAACATGTGAAGGACAGAGCAGTAAAACACATCAGAATTATCTAGTGTTCGTGGATAGAAAAAGGATGAGGATTGGTGAGGCCAGAGGCTGGCTGGGGTGTCTTCTGGTGCCTTTTACATGTTTTTTGCAGCACTAGAGAGCCATTGAAGAGTTTCAAATAGGGAAGGTGCATGACCAGATCTATTTAGACAGATCATTCTGACTGCAATGTTTAAGATATGTTTGAAAAGCCAAGATCTGTTAGGAGGATGTTGCAACAGATGAAGAGGGCGTGAACTAGAGCAGCCATGGCAGATGGAAAGGAGAGTGGATTCAAGAATGGAAAAATCAGCCAGGCTCTGTGGCTCATGCCTGTCATCCCAGCACTTTGGGAGGCCAAGACAGGAGGATCACGTGAGCCCAGGAGTTCAAATCAACCTGGGCAGCATAGCAAGACCCATCTCTATAAAAATAAAAAATAAAATAAAAAAACAGACAACGGAAAAATCAGCCGGACTTGACGGTTGACTAGTAAAGGAAGTCAAGAATTGCTCCCAAGTTTCTGGTTTGCGTGAAGAGTAATTCCATTAGGGAGAAGAATGTTAGAAAGAAACCAGTGCAGGGTAGGGGGAAGATGAGGCATTCTACTGTGGCAATTTTGACTCTGATATTAATGCCTGACAGATTCCAGCTGGAGGTCTGCGCTGGAGAATATAAATTTGATATGTGTGTTTAGAGAAGCGGATGGAGGCAGGACGAACATAATTTGTCAGAGGGTGTTGCCAATCTAGATGATAAAAAATAAGAGCTTTGAAGCGGATATGGATCTTGGTAGCAACAATACAGGATCTTCTGTCATCCATCATATTGTAAATCTGGAAACCTCGTGAAGTTGGGATCCTAACAAGAGGAGTACACACCTTGATTTAAGGATGGTGGCCTAAGACAGGCGAGTTTTCCATGGGGGGGCCTCTCCCCAAAAGAGTTCACACTAGGAGTAGATTCACCCGTTGTCGGGCTCTCATGGGTGACAATTGGCGCAGGTTCTCCTCACCTGATCCGCAAAATAGATTTTCTGCTTGCCGTACATCTTCTCTTTGATCTTGCCTTGTTGTGCCAGCTGCTCCAGAGTCTTCACCACCACCTGGCAGAGGAGAGAAGAGGGGCAATCAGAGGAGTCTGGGCCTGGGTCTGGGGAAATTCTGCCAGTGATGTGGAAAACGCCCAAGGCTCCAAAGGGCACGACCCCAGTCTGATTCCAGGGAGTCCGACGGAGAGGGAATCCCGGGAGAGGGTCCTCACCGCCTTGCCCAGTCCGTGTTCCCGCTGCAGGTTCCCGAACACATCCTGGGCGCTGTAGGGCCGGTTCTGCTCCTGCAGGTACCTCAGGAGGATCCCAGCGGCTACGGAGAAAAAGGGGAGGGGGCCACTCAACCGACCTCCTCACCCACTGCCCTCCCGAGTCTTCCCCGCGCCCAAGCCGCCGTTACCTCCCGCTGCAGCTTCTCCCCGGCATTTACTCATCGCATTTCCCGCCACCCAACTCAGAAAGCCGAACGTTGCAGTTGCTCGGGGCGATGGTTCCTTCCGGGGGCGGGGGGGCGGACCTCGAACGGTGATTGGCTGAAGGGGAAGCCTTCCGGAGCAACAAGGCGACCCCTCCCGGACCCCATAGTTCATTTCAGGCCGGAACTTGAGCATCCGGGCCGGACCTCGAACCTCTGCGAAGGCGCCGGCGTGCCCACAGCTGAGAAGTTTCCTCTTTCTGCCCCCGGGAACGAAGGCTGTAGCAGAGAAGGCCTTCAATTTTCGAGACGCAGTTCCAGCCGCAGCTGAGCACTGCTGACCTTGAGTTAGGTCGAGTGTTGGGACTGGAAGACACTTCAGACATCAGCTGCCGCGCTGGGCAAGCGACCAGCTCAAAGTTACCCCACAGGGACGTGCCCTGATCCCACGGTCCAATGCTCTTTTGTCGGTTAGTTTGGTAATTTTAAAAATAGGAACAGTAGATAGTGATAGGAAAGTGGTTGTGAAAACAACACAAGTGGTTGTGAAAGCTAAGCGTCTTGGTCGGGCACTGTGGCATGTCACGCCTGTAATCCTCTCACTTTGGGAGACTGAGGCGGGCGGATCGTTTGAGCACACGAATTCGAGACCAGCCTAGGCAACGTGAAACCCCATCTCTGCAAATAAAGTACAGAAAGTTACACGTGGTGGCGCGCTCCTATGGTCCCTGCTACTCTGGAGGCTGAGGTGGGACGGTCACCAGAGCCCCGGAAATCGAGACTGCAGTGAGCCACCATGAGCGCGCCACTGCAGCCTGGCGACAGAGCGAGACGCAGTCTCGAACAAAAAAGTAGGAAGGGGACAGCTAAGCGCCTTGGAGAGCAACCACCCTTATTTGCCTAATACCGAGCTTCGCACCCAGGGGGCACTCGACACCTGCTGTAGTTTGGACGCCAAGGAAAGATAGGGTTCGGAGGGGGCTACTGTTCAACCACAAAGCTTGTGGAAAAGTTTGTTAGCCCAGTCAATCTCAGGGCAACACCTGGCAGGTGCTTTCCACCCCTGACCACAGTGGCCAATGGGACAGAGCCTGAAATAAGTATTTCTAGTTTCTGAGGTCAGCTGAAGGCCAAAGAGCAGCTGTCCCTTGAGCTCAAACCATCCAGTGGAGGAGCAAGGTGCTACTTCTTAAAGCCTTCTGCTACCTACAACCTCCTTAGCCTTTAAAACGTGTGCTTGTCTCTGCACGTTTAGGAGGCAATATTAAGAATTAGAAATGAAGGCGCGGAGCGCGGTGGCTCACGCGTGTAATCCCATCACTTTGGGAGGCCAAGTTGGGCCCATCACAAGGTCAGGAGATCGAGACCATCCTGGCTAACATGGTGAAACCCCGTCTCTACTAAAAATACAAAAAATTAGCCGGGTGTGGTGGCGGGCGTCTGTAGTCTCAGCTACTTGGGAGGCTGAGGCAGGAGAATGGCGTGAACTCGGGAGGTGGAGCTTGCAGGGAGAGGAGATCGCCACTGCACTCCAGCCTGGGCAACAGACCGAGACAACGTCTCAAAAAAAAAAAAAAAAAAAAAAAAAAAAAAAAAAAAAAAAAATTAGAAATGAAGGAAATACAGGCTAAATACTAGCCAAGAGTGCCAGTTATGCTGATGGTGGGGCTCTCACAGGAAGGAAAGTAGCTTCATACAATGGTGATGTTCTGGCCATGACAAAGGAAAAATAGGGGTGGGCTGGTGGGTCCCTCATACCTGGGCTTCCTCTTTTAAGGCTATCACTTCAAATTAATCAGAACTCAGATTTACAAAAGAAGACCTATCAAGGGTAGGACACCACTCAGCATCAGTCTCTTAAAGATTGTTCTCATACAAGATTTATTCCCCAGCACACCCCTCCCCTCCTCAGTTCACAGTGGAGACTATGGAGATTCAGAGTAGGATTCCCCCAGATACAAGAAACACCTTCCGAAGATTTTGCTCTCCTTCCTTCCCTCCCTCTTGCCAACTCCCAAGGCCTGAAGCACACACTCATGCAAACACATGAAATCCCCCTCCTTCCCCACACCTCCTGTCTTTCCACATCAGAGCTCACCTGTAAGACATCTGAACTTGAGAAGAGAAGTGTCCAAAGTCTGTTTGAGAACCCTAAAGTGGGGAGATGCCATTACCCCTGACCACCCCACTGTGAGTGACTATGAGACACCTAACTCTTCCCCCTTTTTACTGTCAATCATTTTTACTCCCTGGCCTCTGTACCTTCTCCATCAACCAAGAGCAAACATGTCAGCACACCCCCACCTGCAGTACATGAAAACAGGCTCTGTCCAACATCCCTCACCCAAGTACAGGGGTGTTGGGGGAGTGGCCCCTGAGGATCAGCAAAGGGTTAATGCAGAAGGAAAGAGGACAGGAGAGTTTGGCTTGAGCTCTGATTGGGGAGGCAGAGGCTATAGACTGGCACAGGTTTAGAATCAATTACCATGTTTAGGTTTCTGTCTCACATGATTTCACTAGGGGCTGCAGAACAGATACCCCTCAGAGGGGTCTCTGCTGACTACAGCCACATTCTTACCACTGGCTCATCCTTAAAAGAGGCCCCACCAAGTTAGGAATAAAAGCTCTAAAGGAGCTGAACAGGAAGTAAGAATAGGTGGTGCAAGAGATTATGTATGGCCCCTGGGATGAATGACATGGAGCCATTTGTAAAGTGCTACTGTATCATCCCCCCATGGAATTACTGCTTCTCCAAAGCAGGAGCAGAGGAAGGAACAGGAACATAGAAATGAGTATGGTATTGCTTTGCTCACTGCTGAGGCTGATGGCCAAATGGACCCAGGGGTTATCAGAAACCAAAGATTAACCACACAGCTCCAGAAGACTCAGTGAGACCTCAAAATACAGAGGTGCTCACTAATCCTCCCAGCCAGCTGATCCCCCTGAGCCAAGGTAATGTAGAAGAGGCCCATCCCCACATCATATTCACATTTCTTAAATTTCACAAGCAATGCTTTGGAGCATGGGGGTTCAGGCCCCAAGAAATGAGGATGGGCTAGAGGAGAGGAAGCAGGCCTGTTCTGCAAAATCAAAGGACAAGTTTACTTTAAAAAAAAAAAAAAAAAAATTACGCTGGACACAGTGGCTCACACCTATAATCCCAACACTTTGGGTGGCTAAGGTGGGCTGATCATTTGCGGTCAGGAGTTCTAGACCAGCCTGGCCAACATGGTGAAACCCCATCTCTACTAAAAACAAAAAAAAAATTAGCTGGGTTTGGTGGTGCATGCCTGTAATCTCAGCTACTGAGGAGGCTGAGGCAGGAGAATTGCTTCACCCGGGAGGCGGAGGTTACAGTGAGCCGAGATCGTGCCACTGCACTCCAGCCTGGGCGACAGAGCCAGACTCTGTCTCAAAAAAGAAAAAAAAAAGAAGAAATCAAATCCTGGTTTAACAAGAGAAGATGACTAATCCCAGCACTTTGGGAGGCCAAGGCAGGTGGATCACTTGAGGTCAGGAGTTGGAGACCAGCCTGGCCAACATGGTGAAACCCTATTTCTACTAAAAATAAAAAAAAAAAAATTAGCCGGGCATAGTGGTGGGCACCTGTAATCCTACTACTCAGGAGGCTGAGGCAAGAGAACCTCTTGAACCTGGGAGCCAGAGGTCGCAGTAAGCCAAGATCACACCACTGCACTGCAGCTTGGGCAACAGAGCAAAACTGTCTCCAAAAAAAGATAACAATGTTAACTACTCCAGCTGCTGCCTGACTTTGGGGGCTCTAGGGAGGCAATGAAGGGAGGAAGGCAGGCATGGGCTCTTTCAATGAGGGCCCCTGAGCACTCATACCTAAAAGCAAACAGCAGCACCTCCTCAAAGGGGAACCAATATCCCTGACTACTTTGTTCCCCCAAAGTACCATCCTGATGGAGAGAAGCCTCCCTTGGGGGAGCACACTCTCACTTCAGTGGCTGAGCTCAGAAATGGGCATCCAGCTGGTGGGAGGGAAGTGAGTGTCCTCTCTAAGCAGGCCTCTGAACATCAACCAGGCCATGCAGCATACAAATATAATTCAGGGGAGGGGAGCTGAGTTCTTCCCTTGCCCCATCACCTTAAGTGGGATGGGGAGAAAAAAACCTCAACCACACTGACTCCCAAAAGGAGTCTCTGCCTCAGTGGCTCCTAGAACTGGCAGGGTCCAACTGATTCAGCTCCGACTGGTCCAGAAGTTCAAAGTCATCCCCCTCAGCATCAGTGTCCAGGTCTGAACTGGGGGACCGAAGGAAGCCTCTTGTTGCTCTCTGGGCAGGTGCACCAGAAGGGCCTGGTTGGGAGGCCCCTGAAAAGGCCAGCTGAATCATACCCTGGGAGACCAGGCTGGCAAGGTTGCTGGTGAGGTTGGATCCTACAGGCAGAGCACCAAGCAGGAGCTCCGGTAGCGCAGCCTCGTCCCGGCTGGCAGGTGGGGCCTGGGGCTCCTCAGCCCCTGGCGGGCAACGGTACATCAAGCTGGGCATGCCAATGCTAGTGTCGTCCTCATCATCCAGGCCAGCAGGATCCACGTTAATGGAAGGGAAGTCTGGAAGGTCTCTGGCAAAGGATTCCTCTGGATCACTGTGACCATCTAGGTCTGGTAGAATACAGAAGTGTCTTGAGTCATGGCACCTACCTGGCCCTCCTGTGCCGCAGCCCCACATGACCAGATTTTTCCCACCCTGGCTTTCTCAGGGTGAAATAAACCCATGGGACTGGTGTAACTTTCCCCTCCACTTGTAGATGGCTGTGATTTCTACTGGCCACACAATTCCCCCTCTCTTCTTCTACGCCCCCTGTGAGGCTAGTGCCTGAGGCTACTAAGGGACTAAAGGCTTTGAGAAGGGCAGCAGTGCCATCCTGGCTGTAGCCACAGCCCTCAGGCTGCTCTGCCACCTGATCCATAGCTCAGAAAACAGGAGAGGAGCAGGCACCAGTATCCCCTCTGTTCAGGAAAGCTAAGAGGCAACAGTCAGAGCCATTATCAACTGAGGTCAAAGGCTACCCTCACCTTCAGAACCTTCCGTTAGAGGTGTTTGGCCCCTTGAAAGATTGAATGTGCCATTGTCTGTACAGGAGACTTCAGCATCTGAGTGCTCAGAGTCTGTGATGGCCAATTCCCTGGCAACAGTAGAATCGTCCAGCTTAGGAAAAGAAAAGACCAACAAACCTGAGATAATGCCATCAGGAACCAGGTGTAGTCCCCAGGTACAGCTTTACTAATCAGCTAACATGAGTTATCTGAAGGCCATCAATGTAACCAGGGATAGATGGTAACTTCAAAATCTTGACTCCTTTTAGGCTGCTCTCCCAAAGAAAACACTCACTCATAACCTCTTAAGCACAAGAAGAAAAGCAGTCCTGGGGGAGTCAATTACCTACCTACCTAAGGCGAATAATTGATCCAGAGATAACTTTTCAAAGTGGCAGGAGGATACACATACTGCACAGACCCAAGGGTGAACTGGACTGTTTAAAAGATGATCATACTAACTCCAGAAGTTCTTCCATAATGATAGGGTAAAAAGAGATATGGAAGAGTGGTGCTGGGCATCAGGCTCTTAGGCTCTAACTGAGATCTAGGTTGATTACAGGAATGATATGATTAAAAAAAAAAATTGAGATCTAGGAACAAAGTCTCACTTCTCTCCTTGTTACTGGTCTTGGGAACAAGGGGAGTCCAAGGCCTCAAACCTGGCTATGGCCTAAATGTGAGCTGTCAGATGGTTAAAAGGGAGCTAAAGAAAACTGGACAGTGAAGCAGCTCCCACACTCAAGATACCTGAGGACAGAAGGCAGCAAGCTCCTCTTCGCTGTCACTGTGGTTGTCCATGGCTCGTTCTGGGTGGAGAGCTCTGCGGCGTACTGTGTGGGAAGAGCACAAAGCCTTGCTTGATACCTTCCCACCAGCGTAAAAACCCCTTTGGACTTTAAAGGCATAAAATCAGAACACAAAACAAAGAGCCTCTCTGAATCCGGCTCTAAGCCTACATAATAATAACAGAATGCTGAGCTGCTGAACCCAAATGGCAAGGTGAGTTGATAACACAGGAGAAAATATCTCAGCTTCCAACATCCTCTCCACCAGGCCCTACACATTTTTTTTTTTTTTTTGAGATGGAGTTTTGCTCTTGTTGCCCAGGCTAGAGTGCAATGGCGTGATCTTGGCTCATTGCAACCTCTGCCTCTTGGGTTCAAGCGATTCTCCTGTCTCAGCTTCCTGGGTAGCTGAGATTACAGGTGCTCACCACCACACCCAACTAATATTTACATTTTTAGTAGAGACGGTGTTTCATCATATTGGTCAAGCTGGTCTTGAACTCCTGACCTCAGGTGATCCGCCTACCTCAGCCTCCCAAAGTGCTGGGATTACAAGCGTGAACCACTGCGCCTGGCCTGGCACACATTTCTATTCTGGTCAGAGGATCAAATACCAGGCTTTGTCAACAACTCTCTGGATGGCTAAACGCAGACCTAATGTCAAGGTGTTAAGTGGACACGATCAGAGAGAGGGCAAAAGGAGATGCACACCTTGTTAAATCAGACTTCTGAGGACTGGTATTATTCAACTGGCTGCCCCAAGGGGACTTGGGCCTTGGTGACCAAGTGCAGGGCTCTTTGAAGGCCAGGACTCCATAAAACATAAAACCTGACAAGACCACACAAGGGAGGGAAAAGTCTGTACTACCATCATTAATGTGCTGCATGGATCTCAGGCTGGTACACTTACAACCTCTGAGGTAGCAGTTTTTAATCACCTTTGGGAGGCAGCTTTCAGTAGTGAAAAGAGACCAGGCTTAGGAGTTGAAAGGGTCTGCTCTGGGCTGAGCGTGGTGGCTCACATGTGTAATCCCAACACTTTGGAACGCCCAGGCAGGAGGATCACTTGAGCCCAGGAGTTCAGGATCAGCCTGGGCAACATAACGAGACCCCATCTCTACAAAAAAATATAAAATTCAGCCAGATGTGGTGATACATGCCTGGAGTCCCAGCTACTGAAGGGTTTGGCGGGGCTGAGGTAGAAGGATCACTTGAGCCTGGGAGGTCAAGGCTGCAGTGAGCCATGATCATGCCACTGCACTCCACCCTGGACAACAGAGTGAGACCCTGTCTCAAAAAAAAAAAAAAAAAAAAAAAGCACAAATACTAGGAATTTATCTTTACTGTCTAGCTTTTATTCAACTCGAAAGAGCTTTTATCAGATAAGTTTAAAACAGGAGCCTAGGATTCCAAATGATAAAAACTGGCAAGCTTGCATAGGTTTCCCTAGAGCAGAATATCATTTTTACCTACCAATCCTCACCCCTACCAACTACCCCCAACTTCCACTTTTGAGGACCCACCCAGTATGTCAGACCTATGGGCTTCTCCTTCTTGCCCCAAATTGCCTAAGTGGAAAGAATGATACCATGACACTTACATTGTCTCTCTCTCTGCTTGGACATCATGTAGCCACGGACACTGAAGTCCAGCCGCTGCAGAGCTGGCTTCAGCCGCACATATGCTCGATCCCACAGTCGGTGGTACACAGCAAGGGGCCACATCATGACAGTGACAACTGTGAGGAGGCATGGGAAACAGTGACAAAATGGAGAAGGGGCTGCAAAAAACATTTCCAACTGTAGCGCTGCTATTGGTCCTTAGGGCTTGGACACAAAGTGTGGAACAGATCTGCCCAAGTCTGCCGGTCATCTTCACCAGTCTCCCCTACGCATGAAGTTTTTGAGGGCAGGGACTTCTATAGCTACCCACAGAGCCTAGTGCGGGGCTATGCACAGCACAGTATGCTGCTGACAGGCCAAGGGCAGAACCTGGCAATGGGTGTCACTGAGCCATAAATGGTAACAATGCCTAAAAATTACACAACAAATCATGGGAGGTTTTGATATACAAAAGCCACAGGCGTTAAGTACTTAGTTCTTCCAGCCCCAAGCAAGCTGAGTACATGCCAACAGGAAGTAACTAAATTTACAAAACTATGCTCCAAGTGGGAAAAAAGTACTCTGGCATAAATAGAACCTAGTAGAGAAATCCCTAAGAGTTATGTTCTGCTGACAATACCCTGGTTCTAAAAATTCTCTCCTAAAATAGGGACAGGCAGTCCTTTATAATTGGTAATATAATACATGTTAGTGAACCCTCATCAATTTCTTTTTTTTTTTTTGAGACGGAGTCTCACTCTTGTCGCCCAGGCCGGAGTGCAGTGGCACGATCTCGGCTCACTGCAAGCTCTGCCTCCCGGGTTCATGCCATTCTCCTGCCTCAGCCTCCTGAGTAGCTGGGACTACAGGTGCCCACCACCACACCCAGCTAATTTTTTTTTTTTTTTTTTTTTTTTTTTAGTAGACACAGGGTTTCACCGTGTTAGCCAGGATGGTCTCGATCTCCTGACATCGTGATCTGCCACCTCGGTCTCCCAAAGTGCTGGGATTACAGGTGCGAGCCACCGCACCCAGCCTACCTTCAATTTCTGACTTGGTAAGAAATGAACTTTGTATGTGGAGAGCCTGCTAAAGGTAAGAAAGATATTTTCATGACGACACTAAACAGGTCATGAAAATATGCAAAGGTCATATCCTAGAGAACTGAAATATAAATGTCCTCTCCTCAGACCTAGAGTTAGCCATAGTTGGAAAGCTATGAGCAGGGTACAGTTCGTAGGGGAGGTATACTCCATACTTACGCATCAAGTAGGAGAGCAGAAGCCCAGGGACATAGCGGCCCAAGACAGCCAAAAAGGTCAGTATCCCACAGCTCAGCAAGCAGAACTGGGGAATCAAGAAAGAGTATTAAGTTTCTGCCACACTGCAGGGGACTGGGGTGGGTGTGGAGGGTTAGGGTAGAGATATAATTGAAAGACTCTGTAAGTCAAGCTTGGATGTGTAGCCACTGTTGCATCCAATGGTGATTCTGTTTGGGAAGAAAAGGAGCATGTCCCCTTCTATTCAAACTCTTTTTATATGGCTAACCCCATAGGGCTGCACCTTTCATGCCAAGAAATTGGTTTGAATAGGACTTAGCCAAAAATTCTCTCTGAAAGCAACGTTGGTGGTGGTTTTTTAAGTCAACAAACACACACACAAAACCCAAAAAAACACAACAACGTATCACATACTTATACGACACAGAATGCACACAAGAAAGCTTTCTTTCCCATCCTGAAGCAAGAAAATGGCCTCATCTAAGTGGCAACCACACCAAATGAGCAGTCACCAAGCTCCTGTCTTAGTCCTAATGGCTGGTCAGAAGGTCCTTCCTATAGCTTCCTTTTGTCTCTATAAACATCATAGTCTTTACTTTCTTGAATGAAGACATGTAGTAAAGGAGCTGTTTCAGTTTAGCATGAACTGAACTGAGAGGCCAGAGATGAAAGTGAGAAAGGGAAGAGTCTTACCTTGCCTGGGTTTTGCTTTTTGAAAAGCAAAACATTCCTTATGAAAATGGTCCCACTAACCCAGACTTCAGCTACATGGTGGCAGAGCTCGGGCACGCTGAGCAACCGAGGGTGCACAAAGCCCCAGCTATGGGAGAGAGAAGGGGGAGCTGTGAAAGGAGGGTGTTGAGGGTCCCCCCATCTTGCTGTGCAGGCAGCCAGTGCTTCCAGGTTTAAATGGGGATTGGGGAGTGACTAGGCCCAGGTGCTTTGGAGGTGAAGCATGGCTTTCTTCTTGGCTCACCAGGTTGAAACCTGAATTTAGGTACAAGGAGGACAGACTTGTTCTGACAACTCCACCCTATGAGCAAGCAGCCCAATCCACGTGTGTAAACCTGCCCCCAGCTCCAAGGCCCTTTGTGCTTAGAAACATCTTCTTCCTTGCACTCAGACCATTCCAATTCCCTGTGATTGCAATCCAGGGATAAAAGTGAGCACAGTCTGACTGATACCACTGCTGCTAAGGGGGAGGAAATGGTGGATGTGCCCTTCAGAGAGAAAATAAATAAAGCAAAACCAAAATAAACCATAGCAGAGAAAATTCCTTGGATTAAACAAATGGAGTGGATGAACTGAGAAATGAAAGCAGGAGCTGTAAGACACAAGAGGAATCTTTGGCTTTGACTTGCTGATGCCAGGAACCAATGTGTTTTCTGACCGGGAACTTTAAATAGCCAGAGGTCACAGAAAACACTAAATGACCTGGTATAAAAGCCAGGAGACAAATGAAGTTAGCTGCCTTTAAGTTTTCTCACTGGGACTGAACAATGCAGCTGACTCCCTGGCATGTCACGTTATGGGGCACTGTAATGCTTCTTTTTCAGAAACTTCTCTTGTAAAGATCAGAGGACACAGGCCATCTCAACATATTGCTGCCTGAACTTTAGGATGTGTTAAAATGATCATTTGGAACAGCCTAGGTTCTCAGCTTACACTGTGTGTCCAGAACATGGGGTTAACAACATGTAACCAGAATATTACAAGAGAATGAATCAGAGCAACAAAAAGGGATTTAATTAGTGTTCCATACCTCTCATTGTCTAATGCGTCGGGTCTTGGCACTACAATATTAAAACAAACACCAGCATTAGTTGGTAGGGAAAACTAAACATGAAAATGTTAGGCTGTTGGTCTGACAGCTCAAGTTTTAATAGGTTGGGGAAAAGAAAACAGTAATAGCTGATAAAAAAGGAGACACTGCGTTATACCGCCAGAGTTAGGGAGCTACAGACAAGGGAATAATCATACACCTACTCATTTTTCAAGGGGAAGGAAGGGAGGTCCAAATGGACTATTTAAGCCCCCTTCTAATGACCTCAGCTGAAAGCCAAGGTGTACAAGAAAAATGGTCCATCTCACCCCTTAAGTGTGTCTGGGATGCCCATACACATCAATCTGTGCCAGGCTACACAAGGTACGTTGTAACAACTCCAACCCTAGAAATCTTCCTGTTCTTTTTTTATTTTTATCTTTTTTGAGACAGAGTCTTGGTCTGTCACCCATCCTGGAGTGCAGTGGCATGATCTCGGCTCACTGCAAGCTCTGCCTCCCGGGTTCACGCCATTCTCCTGCCTCAGCCTCCCGAGTAGCTGGGACTACAGGCGCCCGCCACAACACCCAGCTAATTTTTTGTATTTTTAGTAGAGACGGGAATTCACCGTGTTTTTTTTTTTTTTTTTTTTTGCAGACAGGGTCTTGCTCTGTAGCCCAGGCTGGCGTGCAGTGGTGTGATCTCAGCTCACTCAGCCTCCTGAGTAACTGGGACTACAGGTGCATGCCACCACACCTGGCTAATTTTTGTATTTTCAGTAGAGATGGGGTTTCACCATGTTGGCCAGGCTGCTCTCGAACTCCTCCACCTCCCAAAGTGCTGGGATCACAGGCGTGAGCTACCGCACCCAGCTAAAAAATGCCTATTCTCTTTATTTTTTTGAGACAGAGTCTCACTCTGTCGCCCAGGCTGGAGTGCAGTGGCATGATCCTGGCTCACTGCAACCTCCGCCTCCAGAGTTCAAGCGATTCTCCTGCCTCAGCCTCCCAAGTAGCTGGGATTACAGGCGCCCACAACCACGCCCAGCTAATTTTGTGTTTTAGTAGAGACGGGTTTTGCCATGTTGGCCAGGCTGGTCTTGAACCCCTGACTTCAGGTGATCCACCCACCACAGCCTCCCAAAAGTGCTGGAATTACAGGTATGAGCCACCACACCCAACCTGCCTGTTCTCTTTAAAAAGAGACCCAGAGCTGGGTATAGTGATGCTCACTTATGTTCTGCCTCCTTGAGGGGCTGAGGCAGGAGGATCACTTGAGCCCAGGAGTTCAAGTCCATCCTGGGCAACATAGTGAGAACCTATCTTTAACCAAAAAAAAAAAGGCGGGGGAGACCCATTATCTACCTGAATGATGTGTAAGTCTTTTGATATTCACCAGCCATTAGATAGGCAGATGAACTACACAATTCCTTGCAAGTCTCTATAAAATATGATGGGCATGTATTTAAAACCTGTATACTCTGGTTTGAGTATCTTGCCAACACTTCAAAATTAACATAAAATCTACATCAGTTTTCCTCTCTCACCCCTTCAAACCAACTTTCGTGTCTGCCTTTGCCTTTATCTACTAACTGTAATGCCATTCTGCCACTCTCTTAGCTTTAACCCCCATCCATTTATGTACATATATAATAATAATTATTTTTTGAGACAGGTGTCGCCCTGTTATCTAGGCTGGAGTACAGCGGTGCGATCATGGCTCACTGCAGCCTCAACCACCAGGGCTCAAGGGATCTTCCCACTTCAGCCTCCCAAGTAGTTGGGGACCACAGGTGCACGCCACCATGCCTGGCTAATTTTTTAATTTTTTGTAGAGACAAGGTTTCGCCATGTTGCCCAGGCAGGTCTCAAACTCCTGGGCCCAAGCAATTCTCCTGCCTCAGCCTCCCAAAGTGCTCAGATCACAGGCATGATCCACTGCACCTGGCCCCAACTATTTATGTCTTGATGTATCTTCCTTCTTCACAGCTCTCCAAACCATCCATCATTTGTATTCACTGAGGCCTCTCTGACTACTTTTCACAAAGACACTGCCAGTGTCCTAACAGGTCATCCTGTTCCACTTTCCCTCCTTCCATGTGGTCCTAAAAATGCTACTAAATTAATCTTTACTATCGGCCAGGCCTGGTGGCTCATGCCTGTAATCCCAGCATTTTGGGAGGCCAAGGCAGGCGGATCACTTGAGGTCAGGAGTTCACGACTAGCCTGGCCAACATGGCAAAACCCCATTTCTGCTAAAAATACCAGAAAAATTAGCTGGGCATAGTGGTGCACACCTGTCATCAGGAGACTGAGGCAGGAGAATCATCTGAACCTGGGCGGCGGAGGTTGCAGCAAGCCAAGATCATGCCACTGCACTCCAGCCCGTGCAACAAAGCCAGACTCTGTCTCAAAAAAAAAATTTCTTTTTTTTTTACTTAGCTGGATGTGGTGGTATGCACCTGTAGTCTCAGCTAATTGGGAGACTGAGGTGGGAGGATCACTTAAGCCCAGGGATTTGAGGCTGCAGTGAGCTATGATCACACCACTGCACTCCAAAACCTGGACAACACAGTGAGACCTATTTGTTAAAAAATAAGAATAGGGCTGGGCGCGGTGGCTCATGTCTGTAATCCCAGTACTTTGGGAGGTCGAGGTGGGCGAATCATCTGAGGTTGGGAGTTCAAGACCAGCCTGACCAACATGGAGAAACCCCAACTCTATTAAAAATACAAAATTAGCTGGGCGTGGTGGTGCATGCCTGTAATCCCAGCTACTTGGGAGGCTGAGGCAGGAGAATCGCTTGAACCCAGGAAGTGGAGGTTGTGGTGAGCCGAGATTGTACCACTGCATTCCAGCCCAGGCAACTAGAGCGAAACTCTGTCTCAAAAATAAAAAATAAATAAATAAATAAACCAAAAAAAATAAATAAAAAAGTCGGTTGGGTGCGGTAGCTCACACCTGTAATCCAGCACTTTGGGAGGCTGAAGTGAGTGAATCACTTGAGTCCAGGAGTTTGTGACCAGCCTGGACAACATGGCAAAACCCCGTCTATAGAAAAAATACAAAAATTAGCTGGACATGGTGGCAAGTGCCTATAGTCCCAGCTGCTCAGGTGGCTAAGGTGGGAGAATTGCTTGAGCCCAGGAGGTTGAGGCTACAGTGAGTCATGATTGTGCCACTGCACCCCAGCCTGGGTGACAGACGAAGACTCTGTCTCAAAAAAAAGAATGGGCCAGGTGCGGTGCCTTGCGCCTGTAATCCCAGCACTTTGGGAGGCCGAGGCAGGTGGATCACCTGAGGTCAGAAGTTCAAGACCAGACTGGCCAACATGGTGAAAACCCGTCTCTACCAAAAACACAAAAAATTGCCAGGCAAGGTGGCACGTGCCTGTAATCCCAGTTACTAGTGGGGCTAAGGCAGGAGGACTGCTTGAAGCTGGGAGGCGGAGGTTGCAGTGAGCCTAGATCATGCCACTGCACTCCAGCCTGGCCAACAGAGCGAGACTCCGTCTCAAAAAAAAGAAAAGAAACAAACAAAAAACCTGGCCGGGCGCGGTGGCTCAAGCCTGTAATCCCAGCACTTTGGGAGGCCGAGACGGGCAGATCATGAGGTCAGGAGATCGAGACCATCCTGGCGAACATGGTGAAACCCCGTCTCTACTAAAAAATACAAAAAACTAGCCGGGCAAGGTGGCGGGCGCCTGTAGTCCCAGCTACTCCGGAGGCTGAGGCAGGAGAATGGCGTAAACCCGAGAGGAGGAGCTTGCAGTGAGCTGAGATCTGGCCACTGCACTCCAGCCTGGGTGACAGAGCCAGACTCCGTCTCAAAAAAAAAAAAAGAAACAAACAAAAAACCTAATCCCAACATACTTTCAGTTTTATTTCCTAGCACTCCCTTTAATGAACCTTCATCCTGGCCATATGATCAATTCTCTGATGTCAGGAAATGCTTTGCAACTTCTGGTTCCTCAGACTAATCAAGTCACTGGACTCTCTAGAAACACTTTTTTCTCGATCTGTTCAAATCTTTTGCTTTGTTCCACTCTCGAGCTAGGGACAAAATATATGACAAGTATACCAATTACATACTGCCCTGTGACATCTGTGGTACTGGTCTATAACTGTCACTTAACTTTTCATTTGTTTATGTATTAGCTTTTTAAAAAGACACTACATGTCATGGTTCTCTCTCTCACTCTCTCTCTCTCTCTCTTTTTTTGAGACTGAATTTTGCTGTTGTCACCATGGCTGAGTGCAGTGGCACGATCTTGGCTCACTGCAACCTCCGCCTCCCGGGTTCAAGCTATTCTCCTGCCTCAGCCTCCTGAGTAGCTAGGATTACAAGTGTGCGCCACCACGCTCAGCTAATTTTTTCTATTTTTATTAGAGACAGGGTTTCATCATGTTGGCCAGGCGGGGCTCAAACTCCTGACCTCAGGTGATCCACCCGCCTGGGCCTCCCAAAGTGCAGGGATTACAGGCGTGAGCCACTGCGCCCGGCCATCATGGTACTTTCTATAAGTCACAATTGGCTATCCTAGCGTTTTGCAAATGAGCAATTTAAAAGAAATTCCTGAGAGGTAAATTAGTACTGCCTCAATAAAGATGCAGTGTCCAATAATGATAATTATTATTTTTAATTTGAGGACTACTTATTCCTCAGGCCATTATGTTGGCAAAAATATCTCAGGTGGTGAGTACAGACTACCTGTGCTTAGTAACAATGGGAAGGGCAGAACCCAGTTCCAAGGAACCATAATTGGGGCACAAGTCCTTCAAGTGCCTCCTAAAGCAAATGATTCAGACTTCGAAAGACAGTCCCTAGCTCCATACACCTCCTCATAAATCCCTAATACTAAAGGTACAAATTATAGGAAAGGCCATCTTCAGTTCAGATTGTTCTAAATGCTACCAAACTCACCTTTTATTTCAGGCCAGATTTTGTTCTTCCACTGGTCAATACACACAATGATCATCAAGCCAAATGCAAGCAAAAACACAAGACGAAGGGATGTCAGGGCAAAGAACCTACAGAGGAAGAAAAACAGAAGAAAGATCATTTATCTAGTTAAGCTAATTTCAGAAAAGGCCACGTGTGTACTATGGGCTCTGTGGTAAATAGACCTGAGGTCTAGCTTTTTTTGTTCTGACACTTAACTAGTTATATACTTTGGGTAAATCATTTAAACCTTCTGGACCTTAACTACTCTACCTATGGGGCAGAGAGGATAATTTGCTGCTGTAAAGGCAGAAGACTAAATCAAGTAACTTCTTAAAGCTCCTTCAGCTTTCCAGTCTGTACCTCTATTAATTTCACAGAGAAATTCATCCTTGATAACAAGTTGTTATAATGAAAGCAAACACCTTTCTATCAAATTAGACCCTAGTGTAGGGCAACAAACTGATAGAGATGCACTCAAGAGCATTTAATTCAATTACATATCTTTTTACAGATAAAGGAACTGAGGCCTGAAAAATATTTGATTAAGGTCACATAGAAAGTTGGCATGAAAGCTATATTTAAAAGCAGATTCTGGCCAGGCGCAGTGGCTCAAGCCTATAATCCCAGCACTTTGGGAGGCTGAGACAGGTGGATCACCTGAGGTCGGGAGCTCGAGGTCAGCCTGCCAACATGGTGAAACTCCGTATCTACTAAAAATACAAAAATTAGCCAGGTGTGGTGATGTGTACCTGTAATCTCAGCTACCTGGGAGGCTGAGGCATGCCTGTAATCCCAACTACCTGGGCGGCTGAAGCGTAAGAACTGCTTGAACCCAGGAAGCAGAGGTTGCAGTGAGCCAAGATCACACCACTGCACTCCAGGCTGGGCAACAGAGTGAGACTCGGTCTCAAAATAAATAAATAAATAATAAATAAAAGCAAGTTCTCCAGAATTAACACAAATGCTTCTCAAACTCTTCCAAAAAAAAAGGAAGCACTTCTTGATTTATTTTGTGAGGCCAGCATTATCCTGATACCAAAGACATAATAAAACTGTAGACCAATATTCCTTATGAATATAGATGTAAAAATCTTCAATAAAATACTAGCAAGTTAAATTTAGCAGCATGTTAGAAGTATTATACACCACGACCAAATGAGATTTATCCCAAGACTGCAAGGGTGGTTTAACATACAAAAAAATCAATAAGTGTAAGGTATCACATCAGTAAGATAAAGGAAAAGCTAGTTCTTATTTGAAGGAATCAATCATAAAAAAAGTTTGAACAATCTGAGAAATCTGACATTGAAAACACATCTAATGATACTAAGGAATTTTTTCTTTTAGATGTTAAGGTAGTTATTTTTTTCAGATAACATTTTGGTTTAACATTAAATGAGGAAATTCAGAAACATAGATTAGTACAGATAGCATAAATGTTACACTCTGGGTCTTCATTTTTTTCCCTTTTTTCCCCCTAAGTAACACGTGATGTGAACATGAACTGCAGAGCTCTGGCCAGGTGCGGGGGCTCATGCCTGTAATCCCAGCACTTTGGGAGGCTGAGGCAGCCAGATTGCTTGAGCTCAGGAGTTCAAGACAAGCCTCAGCAACATGGCGAAACACCATCTCTAAAAAAAAATATAAAAGGCTGGGCGCGGTGGCTCAAGCCTGTAATCCCAGCACTTTGGGAGGCCGAGACGGGCAGATCACGAGGTCAGGAGATCGAGACCATCCTGGCTAACACGGTGAAACCCCGTCTCTACTAAAAAATACAAAAAAAAAAAAACAAAACTAGCGGGGCGAGGTGGCGGGCCCCTGTAGTCCCAGCTACTCGGAGGCTGAGGCAGGAGAATGGCGTGAACCCGGGAGGCGGAGCTTGCAGTGAGCTGAGAACCGGCCACTGCACTCCAGCCCGGGCGACAGAGCGAGACTCCGTCCCAAAAAAAAAAAAAA
>NW_016818171.1:76433-104492 GCF_001698545.2 Rhinopithecus bieti | reverse complement strand
AAAAAAAAAAAAAAAAAAAAATACAAAAAATGAGCTGAACATGGTGGTGCGCTTGCGGTCCTAGTTACTTGGGGGACTGAGGCACAAGAATCCCTAGCCTGGGAGGCAGAGGTTGCAGTGAGCGGAGATGGCGCCACTGCACTCCAGCCTGGCTAACAGAGTGAGATTCCTGTCTCAAAAAACACAAATATTGGATGAAAATCATGTATATATTAGAAAAGAATATAAACAGCATTTCATAGTATTCTGAAAAGACTAGGCATGGTGGCTGAAGCCTGTAATTCCAGCACTTTGGGAGGCCAAGGTGGGCAGATCACCTGAGGTTAGGAATTCGAGACCAGCCTGGACAACATGGCGAAACCCCATCTCTACTAAAAATACAAAAATTACCCTGGTGCAGTGGCGTGCCTGTAGTCCCAGCTACTCGGGAGGCTGAGGCAGGAGAATCACTTGAACATGGAAGGTGTAGGGTGCAGGGAGCCGAGATCGCGCCACTGCACTCCAGGCTGGGAGACAAAGCAAGACTCCATTTCAAAACAAAAGGCCAGGGCGGTGGCTCACGCCTGTAATCCCAGCACTTTGAGAGGCCGAGGCGGGTGGATCACGTGGTCAGGAGATCAAGAACATCCAGGCTAACACGGTGAAACCCTGTCTCTACTAAAGCTACAAAAAATAAAAAAATTAGCTGGGCCTGGTGGCGGGCGCCTGTAGTCTCAGCTACACGGGGAAGCTGAGGCAGGAGAATGGCATGAATCCGGGAGGCGGAGCCTGCAGTGAGCTGATATTGCGCCACTGCACTCCAGCCTGGGCGACAGAGCAAGACTCCGTCTCAAAATAAATAAATAAATAAATTTATCCGGCTGTACATTTGAATATACATACATACACGGGGGATTGGCTGAGGAACTTCACATTTTGTCTCTAGATATTCTTGTACCTTTTTTTTTTTTTTTTTGAGATGGAGTTTCACTCTTGTTACCCAGGCTGGAGTGCAGTGGCACGATCTCGGCTCACTGCAACCTCCACCTTCTGGTTTCAAGCGATTCTCCTGCCTCAGCCTCCCGAGTAGCTGAGACTACAAGCACACGCCACCACGCCCAGCTAATTTTTTTTTTAGTAGAGATGGGTTTCACCACGTTGGCCAGGATGGTCTTGATCTCTTGACCTTGTGATTCACCTGCCTCAGCCTCCCAAAATGCTGGATTACAGGCATGAGCCACTGCACCTGGCCTTTTGCACTTTTTTTTTTTTGAGATAGAATTTTTTGAGACAACATATTGGCTAGGCTGGTCACGAACTCCCTAACCTCGTGATCCTGCCTTGGCCTCCCAAAGTGCTGGGATTACAGGCATGAGCCATTGCACCCTGGCCCTTTTTTTTTTCTTCCCCTTCAGACAGTCTTGCTCTT
The DNA here is from genome assembly GCF_001698545.2 of Rhinopithecus bieti. NCBI lineage: Eukaryota > Metazoa > Chordata > Mammalia > Primates > Cercopithecidae > Rhinopithecus > Rhinopithecus bieti. The sequence continues at coordinate 103,084 of NW_016818171.1, read as the reverse complement.
GTGACCCAGGCTGTAGTGCAGTGGCACTATCTCAGCTCACTATAACCTCTGCCTCCCAGGTTCAAGCGATTCTCCTGCCTCAACCTCCCAAGTAGCTGGGATTACAGGCGTGCGCCATCATGCCTGGCAAATTTTTTTGTATTTTTAGTAGAGACACAGTTTCACCATGTTGGCCAGGCTGGTCTCAAACTCCTGACCTCAGGCGATCCACCCATCTTGGCCTCCCAAAGTGTTGGGATTACAGGTGTGAGCCATTGTGCCTGGTCCTCTACTTTTTTTTCAATAAACGTGAATTCATGTTACTTGTATAATTTTTTTTTTTTTTGAGACAAGAGTCTCACTCTGTCACCCAGGCTGGAGTGCAGTGGCGTGACCTTGGCTCACTGCAACCTCTGCCTCCTGGGTTCAATCAATTCTCTTGCCTCAGCCTCCCAAGTAGCCGGGATTACAGGCGTGCAACACGACGCCCAGTTAATTTGTATATTTTTAGTAGAGATGGGATTTCACCATGTTGGCCAGGCTAGTCTTGAGCTCCTGACCTCGTGATCCGCCTGCCTTGGCCTCCCAAAGTGCTGGGATTACAGGCATGAGCCACCGCGCCTGGTCAAGAAATGTTATTTTATACTACACAAAAAAACTCTTCTTTCTCTGAAGTTCTTATTGTGGCTTGTTCCAAAAAAAGATAAATCTGGGACTAAAACTGACTTATGGATAAGGATTAATCTTGTTATGGAAGATGCTCACAATTTTAGCCTTCAAGACCCAGAAAATATACCCTTTATGAAACTATTGACTTATCTTCATCTGCAGGATGAAATCCCACTACCTCCTGTCATAAAAGGGCCTTCATGATCTGGCTCCTGCCTCTCTCCCCACATTGATTCCCTCCCTTTGTTTTTTATATTTCAGTTTTATCAAATTACTTGCAATTCCTTAAGTATCTTATTAGACTGGTGTTCTCCCTATCTGAATGTCTTCTCTCTCTTACCACACCTTTCGGCCCCATTTTCTTACCACTTATCTTGCAAATCACAGCTTAGATATCTTCCTGTTTGTTATTATTACCTGTCATGTTACATCGTGAACACAAACACACATGAATTTACTTGATAGTAAAGTTTGTGTGTCTTACTTTTTTCTGTAACTGGGCTTCTTACCACAAGGCCTTGGCATATAAAGGTATGTTGAATTGAGTTGAAGCATAGCTGACAAGAATGGAAGGTAAGGGCTGTAACAAGCTATTTCAATAGCCCAGGTCTTAGAGAAACAGTCTTTTTTTTTTTTTTTTTTTTTTTTTTAACGTTTACTGGTTTATTATAAGGGATATTTGTTTTTATTGCCATCTCTGGAAAACCAACCTTCTTAGGAGAGCTTAATATCCTTTTCCTACCCTAGTTTCTATTTGTGTTAGTAATCGTGCTCTGGGAAGGGGAAATTGCCGACAGTCTGGCAAACCTCCCTAGAGAGCCCTTTCAAGTACTCTGGAGAAAACAGCGATGCCAAGTGCTGCTGCTGGGGAAGGGAAGCGGCGGCACTGGTGAGCAAGAAACCCTAGAGCCCTTCTTCTTGGCCTTGTTAAATGTGCTTGTTTGTTGGGATGATGCACTGGCTGTAGAGAGATCAATGGCCTGAGGCAACTCTAGAGGCTTATTTCTGTTAAGCTGTTTTTATTTTTTAATCTTATATATAGTCACAGTATCCTTTAGGTGGTGGGATGGAAAGATTGAAATAGGGTTGTCAACTGGGCACAGTGGCTTATGCCTGTAATCCCAGCACTTTGGGAGGCCGAAGCGGGTGGATCACCTGAGATCGGGAGTTCGAGACTAACCTAGCCAACATGGAGAAACCCCATGTCTATTAAAAATACAAAATTAGCCGGGTGTGGTGGTGTATGCCTGTAATCCCAGCTACTTGGGAGGCTGAGGCAGGAGAATCACTTGAACCCAGGAGGCGGAGATTATGGTGAGCTAAGATTGTGCCATTGCATTCCAGCCTGGGTGACAGAGCGAGGCTCCGTCTCAAAAAAAAAATTATACAACTAACATGAATTCACGTTTATCAAAAAAAAAAAAAAAAGTACAGGAACAGGCATGGTGGCTCACGCTTGTAATCCCAGCACTTTGGGAAGCCAAGGCAAGTGGATCACCTGAGGTCAGGAGTTAGAGACCAGCCTGGCCAACATGGTGAAACCCTGTCTCTACTAAAAACACAAAAAAATTAGCCAGGCGTGGTGGCACATGCCTGGGCAACAAGAGTGACACTCCGTCTCAAAAATAAACAAACAAACCGGTGGATTACCTGAGGTCAGGAGTTTAAGACCAGCCTGGCCAACATGGCGAAATCCCATCTCCACTAAAAATACAAAAATTAGCTGGGCATAGTGGCGGGCTCCTGTAATCCCAGCTACTCAGCAGGCTGAGGTGGGATGATAGCTTGAGTCCCGGAAACTAAGGTTGCAGCGAGCCATTATCATGCCACTGTATTCCAGCCTGGGTGACACGGCAAGACCCTATCTCAAAACCAAAAAAGCAAAACAGAAAAAGCCACCTAAACACTAACAAATTGGTTTGTGGGGAAAAAAAAGTTTAAAAAAAACCCAAAAACCAAAACCACACACAACAGGCCAGGTGTGGTACCTAAAGCCTGTAATCCCAATACTTTGGGAGGCTGAGGCAGGAGGATCACTTGAGCTGAAGAGTTTGAGACCAGCTTGGGCAACATAGCAAGACCTCATCTCTACTGAAAAGAAAAACATAAGCTAGGTGTGGTGGTGCATGCTTGTAGTCCCAGTTACTTGGGAAGCTGAGGTGGCAGGATTGCTAGAGCCAAAAGGTTGAGGTTGCAGTGAGCTCTGATTGTGCCATTGCACTCCAGCTTGGGAGACAGAGCAAGACCCTGTCTCAAAAAAGAAAAAAAGAAGTATCATTTATGACATTTATAAGGAAATTGGAAATGTGAACACTGACTAGAATCATTAATTTTTTGCATGTGATAATGATGGCAGATGTTTCTTGAAGTCTCTTTTTCAGAAAAATATACTGAAATACCTAGATTAAATGATATGACACATCAATAACTTGTCTCAAAACAATAAGGAACAGGTAGAAAAGAACTGGGGTATGGAAGACACAAAACTGGCCATGAATTGAAAAAAATAATAGTATGTACATGGTGGCACACAATATTATTCTGTTTACTTACACATGTTTTAAGCTTTCCATAATAAAACATTTAAAAAATAATCCATTATCCACATATGTACTCTAAAAAATGTGAAGACAGGCTATTCTCTTCATTTAAAAATTCACACATAAAAACACTATGGTGGCCGGGCGCGGTGGCTCAAGCCTGTAATCCCAGCACTTTGGGAGGCCGAGACGGGCGGATCACGAGGTCAGGAGATCGAGACCATCCTGGCTAACACGGTGAAACCCCATCTCTACTGAAAATACAAAAAACTAGCCGGGCGAGGTGGCGGGCGCCTGTGGTCCCAGCTACTCTGGAGGCTGAGGCAGGAGAATGGCGTGAACCGGAAAGGCGGAGTTTGCAGTGAGCTGAGATCCGGCCACTGCACTCCAGCCCGGGCGACAGAGCGAGACTCCGTCTCAAAAAAAACAAAACAAAACAAAAAAAAACACTATGGTTTTAAAACTTTTTCACATAATACACAGACAATTAGCCTGGTGTGGTGATGAACTCCTGCGGTCTCAGCCATGAGGTGGAATGATCGCTTGAGCTCAGGAGTTTCAGGGTATGGTGAGTCATGATCACACCACTGCAATCTAGCATGGGTGACAACAGTGAAACCTTGTCTCAAAAAAAACAATGAATGGGCCAGGCATGGTGGCTCAAGTCTGTAATTCCAGCACTTTGGGAAGCTGAAGCAGGTAGATCACTTGATATCAGGAGTTCAAGACCAGCCTGGCCAACATGGTGAAACCCCATCTTTACCTAAAAATACAAAAATTAGCTAGGCATGGTGGTGAGTGCCTGTAATCCCAGCTACTCAGGAGGCTGAGGCAGGAGAATCGCCTGAACCCGGGAGGCGGAGGTTGCAGTGAGCTGAGATTGTGCCATCGCACTCCAGCCTGGGCAACTGAGCAAGACTCCATCTCAAATAAAATAAAAAATAAACTAAGACTGTGGCTCACGCCTATAATGCCAGCACTTTGGGAGGCTGAAGCAGGCGGATCATGAGGTCAGGAGATCGAGACCATCCTGGCTAACATGGTGAAACCCCGTCTCTACTAAAACTACAAAAAATTAGCCAGAAATGGTGGCGGGCACCTGTAGTCCTAGCTACTCGGGAGGCTGAGGCAGGAGAATAGTGTGAACCAGGGAGGTGGAGCCTGCAGTGAGCCGAGATCATGCCACTGCACTCCAGCCTGGGCGACAGACAGAGGGAGATTCCATCTCAAAAAAAAATAATAAAATAAAATAAACAAAAATAAACTAAGAAGTTTCCAATTTGTTTTTTTTTTTTTTTGAGATGGAGTCTCGCTCTTGTTGCCCAGGCTGGAGTGCAGTGGTGAGATCTCGGGTCACCACAACTTCCGCCTCCGGGGTTCAAGCAATTCTCTTGCCTCAACCTCCCGAGGTAGCTGGAATTACAGGTATGTGCCACCACACCCGGCTGATTTTGCATTTTTAGTAGAAATGGGGTTTCTCCATGTTGGTCAGGCTGGTCTTGAATTCCCAACCTCAGGTGACCAGCCTGCCTCAGCCTCCCAAAGTGCTGAGATTACAGGTGTGAGCCACTGCACCCGGCCAAAAGTTTCCCATTTTTGATGTAATAAAGAAAAGCTGAACTATATACATCACTGAGCATGTTACTATGTCAAAGGCATTAACTATTTTAAACAAATAGGTTTATTGGTTGGGCATGGTAGCTCACATCTATAATCCCAGCACTTTGGGAGGATGAGGCAGGTGGGTCACTTGAGGTCAAGAGTTCAAGACCACCCTGGCCAATATGGTGAAACTCTGTCTCTACTAAAAATACAAAAATTAGCCAGGCATGGTGGTACACACCAGTAGTCCCAGCTACTCAGGAGGCTGAGGCAGGAGAACTACTTGAATCTGAGAGGCAGAGGTTGCAGTGAGCCGAGATCACACCACTGCACTCCAGTCTGGGCCACGGAGTGAGACTCCATTTCAAAAAAAAAAAAAGGTAAGAAAATAGCTTTATTGAGATAATGGTTTGTATACGATAAAATTCCCTTTCAATTCATCTGCCAGCAGCAGAGATGAAAAAAAAAAAAATCACAGCGCTGTACAACTAATAGCATTATGTAATTTTAGAACATTTTCATCACTCCAAAAGAAACCCATACCCATTAGTATTCCTTCTCCATTTCCCCCAGCCCTGGAAAAGCTTCTTCAGTGGCTTAAAATATGTTACCAAACTACCTGCTAGAAGGGCTGTCCAGGGGCTGGGCATGGTGGCTCACGCCTGTAATCCCAGCACTTTGGGAGGCCAAGACGGACAGATCACGAGGTCAGGAGATCGAGACCATCCTGGTTAACATGGTGAAACCCCGTCTCTACTGAAAACACAAAAAAAAGTTAGCCGGGCGTGGTGGCGGGTTTCTGTGGTCCCAGCTGAGGCAGGAGAATGGTGTGAACCTGGGAGGTGGAGCTTGCAGTGAGCCAAGATCGCACCACTGCACTCCAGCCTTGGGGACACAGCAAGACTCTGTCTCAAAAAAAAAAAAAGGGCTGTCCAATTTATGTTCCTATCAGCCATAATTTTTCCATATTTTCCCCAGAATTAAATATGATCATTAAAAATACTTAAGGCCAGGTGTGGCAGCTCACACCTGTAATCCCAGCACTTTGGGAGGCCAAGGTGGGTGAACTGCTGGAGCCCAGTTCAAGACCAGCCTGGGCAACATGGTGAAACCCTGTCTCTATGAAAAATACAAAACAATTAGCCAGGTATGGTGACACACACCTGTAGTCCCCACTACCTGAGAGGCTCAGGTGGGAGGATGGCGTGAGCCCAGGAGGTTGAGGTTGCAGTGAGCCATGATCACACCACTGCTCTCTAGCCTGGGCGACAGTGAGATCCTGTCCCCCACCAAAAAAAAAAAAACTTAAGACAGAAATTAGTAAATCATTGCCATTTACATATATTTGAATTATTTTATTATTTGTGAGAGTGAAATTTTATATATCCATTGACTTGTTTTTCCCCCTTTTGTGAACTGTCCCTCCACTTTGTCAGGGACTAAAATCCAATTAAATGATCAGTCTAAATAAAATATCCCTGGAATAGGCCAGGCACGGTGGCTCACACCTGTAATCCCAGCACTTTGGGAGGCCAAGGCAGGCTGATCACGAGGTCAGGAGATCGAGACCATCCTGGCTAACACAGTGAAACCCTGTCTCTACTAAAAATGCAAATAAATAAATAAATAAACAAAAAAATTAGCTGGGCATGGTGGTAGGCACCTGTAGTCCCAGCTGCTGGGGAGGCTGAGGCAGGAGAATGGAGTGAACCTGGGAGGTGGAGCTTGCAATGAGCCAAGATCGCGCCACTGCACTCCAGCCTGGGCAACAGAGCAAGACTCTGTCTCAAAAATAATAATAATAATAATAATAATAATAATAATATCCCTGGAATAGCAACTAGTGTCCAGAAACATCATGAGAAATTCCAGAACCAAACATAAACTTTTGTGGTTAACTACACCATGGAGCCTCACTATTAGTACCAGTAAATTAAAGTTTGCTATAATCATAAATAATGACCACACGTCTATTTTCAAAGACACGATTTCTAGGTTCCTTTGTTATTACACATTAAGCTTGTCTCAAGGGCACTTCAAAACAAAGCATCCCATTCTACAGGGACAGAAAGCCTATTACTGTACAGCACTTGTGACTGCCTGGTTAATGAGCCCAAGTCACCAGTAAATTCAAAGGAAAAATTAACCCAACCTATATCATGCAGTGACGGTTGTTGCTTGCAAAAAAAACCAGAAATGAAACCAGCTAGCTGCTAACAGTGGAGAGAAAGCACTCAACCTTACAATTAGGGCAGATAAAAACTAAAGACAAAGAGAGGCGAAGTAAACCAAGGCATCCTTGGGAGTCTTCTTGGCTCACGAAGACAAGAACCCTGCAAAGACTATCATCAGGAACATTTGCTCAACAGATTTCATTAGAAATCTGATGTGTAGATTTTTTTTTTTTTTTTTAACAGAACAAATATCTCTACTTAAATGGGGCTCCCATCTTCCATTTCTGGTTTCTATTATTTTTTACTCAAATCCTAACCTTATAACTCAGAATTGCTGTATATCCTTAATCACTTCTTTGGGTCGTTTTCTTAAATTTTTTTTGGGGGGGGAAGGAGACAATTTTTACATTTCATTTGTGAAATAACAAATTCTATAATAACCTCCTAGAAATAGAGTATGGTTAACTGAGACTAGTGACTGCAAAAAGCAGATCCCAACAGATATCTCTACTTGGGACTCAGCTTGTGGATTGCTCTAAAACAGTATCTCTAATTCTGGCCGGCCGCGGTGGCTCAAGCCTGTAATCCCAGCACTTTGGGAGGCCGAGACGGGCGGATCACAAGGTCAGGAGATCGAGACCATCCTGGCTAATACGGTGAAACCCTGTCTCTACTAAAAAATACAAAAAACTAGCCGGGCGACGAGGCAGGCACCTGTAGTCCCAGCTACTCGGGAGGCTGAGACAGGAGAATGGCATGAACCCAGGAGGCGGAGCTTGCAGTGAGCTGAGAGCCGGCCACTGCACTCCAGCCTGGGTGGCAGAGCAAGACTCTGTCTCAAAAACAAAAACAAAAAACAAAAAAACACAATATCCCTAATTCAAAGACTATGTAGATTCACAGATTGTTAAAAATCACAAAGCAGTCAAGGTGCAGTGGGTCATGCCTATAATCCTAGCACTTTACGAGGCCAAGCCGGGAGGGCTGTTAGAGCTGAGCAGTTTGAGACCAGCCTGGGCAACATATTGAGATTGTGTCTCTACAAAGTTTTTTAAATAGGCTGGGCCCAGTGGCATGTGCCTCTAGTCCCAGCTACTCGGAAGACTGAGGCAGGAGGACTGCTGGAGCCCAGGAGGTAGAGGCTACAGTGAGCTACGATTGTGCCACTGCACTCCAGCCTGGGCAACAGAGCGAGACCCCCTGTCCCCCCCACAACCCCCACCTTTCCCAGCAAAAAAAAAAAAACAACTGGGAAAGAGCTCAGCAGTTATGTAGGCCTCCTTGAACTATGTCTTCATGTTAGGTGGCAGAGGGAGCTTGGAGTTCACACATTTCCAGGGTTCATGTACCCTCCTCTGATCTCAGAGTACGAGTCAAACCAAAAAGTTACCCAAATCTGTTCTTTTCTGATCCTGTCAGGATACATGCTTGCTGACTCTCATATTCTTCCCCCAAATCACTCATTCACAGATGAGGTTGAGGCTAATGAAAACACAAGCAATTGGAAGGAACGGCCTGACATTTCTATTATTATCCTAGAAATAATAACAGATCAGTGACCAGAAGTACTCTAGGCTGGAAGATCTCTGATATGGCCACCATAAATTCTATGGTACCTGAAAAAAAAAAAAAGTGTGAAAACCTTGGAATACTATAGTGACAAGGTATCTACATCTATCTCCATCTTTTTTTTTTTTTTTTTTAAGATGTAAGAAGGCATCTTCACAGGTACAGCAAAATATGACTGAGTATACAAAACACTGAAAATTAAGAGCTACCTACCTGAATTGTGATTTTTTTTTGTACTCCTATCCAATCTTCTAATACCTCAAAATGCACAAAAATCTCAGTTAATGATATGCCATTTTTATCCTATTCAATACAAATAATAAAAGAGAAACTAAATATTTCAGATTTGATTTTTCTGACTTGAGCTAATGATCCTCCTCCCTTTCTTAAACATTTAAAATGTTTGTTAACTGAACACTCTTCGACATTCCTAAGCGAAATGTCAGCACTCATACTCAATATGACACTACTAGAATGTGAAGCCCAAATTTCATTTTACATCTCTAATTATCTACCAAGGAAGCTCATTTCCCCAAACAATTTTGTGAACTCCAATGCCAGACTATCCAAGTTTCTGGGGACTTAACAGTATCTGTACCTTTCATAGGTAGGAGTCCTCTCCAGAAATGGCATACCCAACTGTTCTTTTAGTCTCAAGAGTCACATTCTCGGCCAGAAACAGTGGCTCATGCCTGTAACCCCAGCACTTTGGGAGACCAAGGTGGGTGGATCACCTGAGGTCAGGAGTTCAAGACCAGCCTGGCCAACATGGTGAAACTCCATGTCTACAAAAATACCAAAATTAGCTAGGCATGATGGCTGATGCCTGTAATCCCAGCTACTCGGGAGGCTAGGGTGGGAGAATTGCTTGAATCTAGGAGGCGGAAGTTGCAGTGAGCCAAGATCATGCCAGTGCGCTCCGGCGACAGAGGAGACTCCATTCCTCAAAAAAAAAAAAAAAATAAAAAAAAAAAGCCTGCGTGGTGTCAGGAAGTCGAGACCAACCTGCTAACATGGTGAAACCTCCAGTCTCTACTAAAAAACACAAAAAATTAGGCTGGTGTGGTGGTGGCGCCCTGTAGTCTCAGCGATTGGGAGGCTGAGGCAGTAAGAATGGTGTGAATCCGGGAACTGGAGCTTGCAGTGAGCCGAGATCACGCACGCACTCCACCTGGGCAACAGAGCAAGACTCCGTCTCAAAAAAAAAAAAAAAAAAAAAAGTCACATCCTCACTTTGTTGTCTCTCTCCCGCACCTTCTTAAAATGTGATGGGACTGTAACAAGAGTAACTGTGTTCTGGATACACAGCAGACAAGCTACTAGGAAATGCCAAAAATAAAAACCCAATCACAGCAATGTTTTAAGAGACCCAGAGTACAAAAGGGGCATTAAGTGAGCCTCTAAACATAGCATATTAATAAGCTTAAGTAAACACTGGTAGAGGCCCGCAAATTAAAGCTAGCTGTAACATCTAAAGATATGTCCCAGTCACAGCAGCTCCTTATGTGCAGACCTCAACCTCACATTCTGCTTCAGAAACCTCTCTTGGTCAAGAGGCAGATGAAAGGTCCCCTCCTTGCGGATCACGAGGTCAGGAGATCAAGACCATCCTGGCTAACATGGTGAAACCCCGTCTCTACTAAAAAATACAAAAAACTAGCCAGGCGAGGTGGCAGGTGCCTGTAGTCCCAGCTACTCAGGAGGCTGAGGCAGGAGAATGGCATAAACCCGGGAGGCGGAGCTTGCAGTGAGCTGAGATCCGGCCACTGCACTCCAGCCTGGGCGACAGAGGGAGACTCTGTCTCAAAAAAAAAAAAAAACAAAAAAAACACAAAATTAGCCAGGTGTGGTGGCGGGCGCCTGTAATCCCAGTTACTCGGGAAGCTGAGTCAGGAGAATGGCATGAACCTGGAAGGCGGAGCTTGCAGTGAGCACAGATGGCGTCACTACACTTCAGCCTGGGCGACAGAGCGAGACTCTGTCTCCAAAAAAAAAAAGTCCCCTCCTCAAAAAGAACAGCATACATGCTACCAATTCATTTGCATTAATAAATCTTTGGTTTAAAAATCCATTTAAGGCCCAGTACAGTGCAGTGGCTCACACCTGTAATCCCAGCACATTGGGAGGCTGAGGCAGGCGGATTGCTTTGAACTCAGGAGTTTGAGATGAGCCTGGGCAATCTGGCAAAACTCTGTCTCTACAAAAAAAATACAAAAATTAGCCAGGCATTGGTGGTGCATGCCTGTAATCCCAGCTGCTCGGGAGGCTGAGGCAGGAGAATCGCTTGAACCCGGGAGGGGGAGGTTGCAGTGAGTTGAGATCATGCCATTGCACTCCAGCCTGGGCAACAAGAGCGAAACTCTCTCAAAACAAAAATAAGTAAACCCTGATAAAGTGTCTTTTTTCATCAGGCAGTCATACTTTGACACAAATTGGTTTAATGAGGCCCAGCCTTCTTGCTAGAGAGACAGAAACCACTGTGGGAAATGTTTTGACTGGATAAAACACTCTTCAGTGAGGTGCTATAGTGAAGATTTCTACAGAGGGCAATGGGAATCAGTACCTAGGGGTCAAGGAAGAAGCACTTGACTGGGCACGGTGATGCATGCCTATAATCCCAGCACTTTGGGAGGCCAAGGCAGGAGGATCACAAGAGCCTAGGAGTTCAAGACCAGCCTGCACAATATAGTGAGACCCTGTCTCTATAAAAAGTTTTAAAAATTAGCCAAGCATGGTGATGTGCACCTCTGCCCAGCTACTGTGGAGGCTGAGGTGGGAGGATTGCTTGAGCCCAGATGTGGAAGTTGCAATGAGCCGAGATCATACCACTGCACTCCAGCCTGGGTGACAGAGCAAGACCTTGTCTCAAAAAAAAAGCCAGGCGAAGTGGCTCACGCCTGTAATCCCAACACTCTGGGAGGCCGAGGCAGGCAGATCACCTGACGTCGGGAGTTCAAGACCAGCCTGACCAACATGGAGAAACCCCATCTCTACTAAAAAATACAAAATTAGCCGGTTTTGGTGGCTCATGCCTATAATCCCAGCTACTTGGGGGGCTGAGGTAGGAGAAATGCTTGAATCCTGGAGGCGGAGGTTGTGGTGAGCCGAGATCGCGCCATTGCACTCCAGCCTGGGCAATAAGAGCGAAACTCTTGTCTAAAAAAAAAAAGGGGGAAAGCACTACCAAGAATAAATGAAGAAAGTAGTAGGAAAAGTTTACCATCGAGTATGCTAAAGGCTCTGGAAGCCACAAATGCCAGAGACTACTGTGACACATTTAACTGGGTCTCTTTCAAACTGGGAGAGGATTAGCTTAACAGCTGAACACTGTCTTCGGGTCAATGAACTTGGAATTATTTGTTCTGCTTCAGCTCACTGAAAATCTTTCAGATAAAGGATAATGTTTTGATTTTAAAACCAATTTTAAGGGGAAAGCTATTTTTAGCAAAAACACATTTAAAAAACACACATATTTCGTTTCAGGCTTATCCAGAATAGTCTTAATCCATTCAGCTGCAGAAGGCCCCCTATAAGTCAGTTCCCTCGGAACCTCTTCCATTACGAATAAATCCAAAACTATGGTTGCTAGCTCCTATGAAGTCCTAGGTCCGCTTTAGGTGATAACAACTCAGAGAAGTAGCAGTTCCATTTTCACAGAGCATGACACACACAGATAAAAGCATATTTATAGTGCTACTTTTCCAGCTCGGGAAAACACACACACTATTGGACATCCTCAATTTCCTTGCCTATAAACAATGGCTACGGATGCCTCTAATTCCTTGGAACAGGGAGGAGTTACAATCACAGGTGGCTTTGAAACGGGTGAAATCTCCGTCATCATTTCCTAACTGTTCTTTAAAAGCTTGTATTTTCTTTCAATTTTCAGCTTTGGGGCTCACACTGACGCTCAGACTTCATAAACTTCCTTCCTAGAAATATAGCATGCTAATTCATGCGAATCGCTAAAGCTTGTTTTAAAATCACACCTATGGATACCTTTGCAAGACTTCACGCCTGTACTCCAACAATAACTACTAAAACCTCTGGAAACAATCTAGAACTTGCACTTGAACAGACAAGAGAAAGGAAGTGATGGCTTTAAAGGGACGCAGCTTTCCCGGGCTCAAAAGAGGCGCCCTAGCTCACTCTTGAGCGGCTCAAGATGTTACCAGAAGCTCCCGCCAGATGTGCACAGCGGAGGTGCGGGCACCGGTAAGGCAGAGAAGATGGGTGGACGGCCCTGGGAAGAACTGGGGTGCCCAAGCCTGCAGGCGGGATGGAGTGGAAAGAGGTGAGGCAAAATTAGGCAGGTACAGGAAGGAGCCAGCGCAGCGAAGAAAACAGGGCAGGCGAGTACAGCCCTAGAGAAACCGACGAATTCGGGACTCGGAGGGTTTCCGAGGGTCCAGTTCTCTCACCAGAAAGCCGCGTTCAGCCCCAGGCACCACAGGGCGCTCCTAGCTGGCCGCTCCCACACCAGGGCTGCCTGCACCCGACTCAGCAGAGGCTCGTAAGGCCCCAGTACCTCGACCAGGGCCCGCTGCGCCGCCTCAACCTGCTGGTCCCGCTCCCAGGAGCCTGACACATCTCGGCGGCCCCTGAAAGTCGACCCCGAAGCCGGGCCTGGGGCCGCCGCCACCCCTTCGGCCTCCGCCATCTCCCCCCGGCAGCCACAACATCCGGGGCCGTGGCCCGACAGTCACAATAACAGCAACTGCGCAGATGCGCGATTCGGCGTGGGAGGCCGCTTTGCACCACAGCGCGCTTGCGCGCAGGACCAAGCGGGCGTCTACCCAGAGGGGAGGAAGGACGCCGAGTCAAAGTACCCCGCCAGCGCTGAGGCGCGGACCCTGATCCGTCGGCGCAGAGCCGTATCAGGAGCCGCGCACGCGCAATCTGCATGAATGAAGGCCAATGCTTAAAGACATGCCATTCATTGCCAGAACTCGGTTCTCATTGGAGCGGAGGAAGCTCGTGGGTGGAGCTTGTTGTTTCGCGCCTGCGTCTTGCGGCCAGCGGGCTGGCGTGCGGCGGCGTTGCGGGCGGGAGCGGCTGCAACGCCGGTGCCTGAGGAGCGATGCCGAGGGAAATCATCACCCTACAGTTGGGCCAGTGCGGCAATCAGAGTGAGCGAAACTCCGGCCCCTCAGCTAGCCAGGTTCCTTAGGGTCAATGTGATCTCGCTGTAGGATCCTGGACTCCATCTATCCTTGCCAGAATCGTAGTTCTCTGAAAGGCGAGACATCCCTGACCCAGTGTCCACTTGCCCAGCCCCGCGGGGCCCTCCCCTGCCCTGTCCCTGGCGTACAGTCCTTTCCTCAGACACGGGAGAGTCCTGCGGCTTGACTTCTTATCCCTGGACGCAGGCGCCCAGTCCCCCCGCTCCTGACTGGAACCTGCCCGGAACTAGATATCTTCTTTCTCCCCTGCCCCCCCCACACCCCCAGTTGGGTTCGAGTTCTGGAAACAGCTGTGCGCTGAGCATGGTATCAGCCCCGAGGGCATCGTGGAGGAGTTCGCCACCGAAGGCACTGACCGCAAGGACGTCTTTTTCTACCAGGTGCCCCCAGCGACTTGGCCAGGGGCGGTAATGGCCCGAGGGGGTGGAAGGGAAGGGAGTGGCCTGGTACTGGGAACCATGCTGGGCAGAGGGGCCAGGCGGCTGGCTTGAGGAGGGAGGGCCGGAGGGAGCCAGAGTTGAGAGGACTTGGGACTTGGGCCACCCTAGCTGATTGGGCCCCCTCCTGGACCCCCCTTGACAGGCAGACGATGAGCACTACATCCCCCGGGCCGTGCTGCTGGACCTGGAGCCCCGGGTGATCCACTCCATCCTCAACTCCCCCTATGCCAAGCTCTACAACCCAGAGAACATCTACCTGTCGGAGCATGGAGGAGGAGCTGGCAACAACTGGGCCAGTGGATTCTCCCAGGTCGTTTCCTGTTCCCTGACAGGGCCCACAACTCCCTGGGTAGGGACAGGCCCTATGACGTCCCGGAGAGAGAGGAAACCAGATCAGGGATGTATGAATGCTGGAGGGAGAGATGTGGCTGCAGGGAGTGGACTATGTAATATTGTCAAGCGCCTATGCTAGCTAATGCAGTGTGCCAGGCCATTCTAAGTGCTTTACATATATTAATTTTTCTAAATCTCCCAACAACCCTAGAAGTAAGTACTACAGGTCCACAGTCCTTTATGTGCCTTTCCAGGATCCAGAAAGCCATGAAACCAAAGGGCATTTCATAACTAGTTCAGCAGCAAAAACAAATCTCAATGAAGACAGGCTGTTTCTTTTTTATTTATTTATTATTATTATTTTTTGAGACGGAGTCTCACTCTGTTGCCCAGGCTGGAGTGCAGTGGTGTGATCTTGGCTCACTGCAACCTCTGCCACCTGGGTTCAAGCGATTCTCCTGCCTCAGCTTCTCGAGTAACTGGGATTACAGGCACTTGCCATCACGCCTGGCTAATTTTTGTATTTTTAGTGGAGATGGGGTTTCACCGTGTTAGCCAGGATGGTCTTGATCTCCTGACCTCGTGATCCGCCTGCCTCGGCCTCCCAAAGTGCTAGGATTACAGGCCTGAACCACTGCGCCAGCCCTATAGTTTCTATCCAACTTATTGGCATTACTGATGCCTTTTATTACAGAAATACTAATGTGTTTGATTAACGTGCTTCTGACTCCCACTGGAATTTTATTTAATGTATATTATATATACCGTAATAACTTTCTAAAATCTGAAATAATTTTGAATTCCAAAACATAACTGGCCCCAACACTGTTAGATCTGTACTGTTAGTACAGATGAGGAAACTGAGGCATAGAGCAATTAAATAAGCTGCCCAAAGCTACACAGAAGTAGAGTTAATGGGCCGGGCACGGTGGTTCATGCCTGTAATCCTAGCACTTTGGGAGGCCAAGGCGGGCAGATCACCTGAGGTCAGGAGTTCAAGACCAGCCTAGCCAACATGGTGAAACTCTGATTATACTAAAAATACAAAAAATAGCTGGGCATGGTGGCACGTGTCTGTAATCCCAGCTCCTGGGGAGACTGAGGCAGGAGAATCACTTGAACCCGGGAGGCGGAGGTTGCTGTGAGCCAAGATCAGGTCACTGCACTCTAGTCTGGGAGACAGAGAAAGACTCCGTCTCAAAAAAAAAAAATAGAGCTAATGTATGAACCCAGGTAGTCTGGGTGTAGAGTGCTTTCTTGTAACCACTGCACCGTACCGCCTCTCAATGTAGATGAAAAGCAGGCAGCTATGCTCCATAAAAGGACTCCTGGGTGCTATAAGGAGAATCGAGGGTGGCTTTTCTGAGGCCGGAGTCCTCCCGTGGTTCTGTCCCACTCTGACCCTCCCCCATGTCTGTACAGGGAGAAAAGATCCACGAGGACATTTTTGACATCATAGACCGGGAGGCAGATGGTAGTGATAGTCTAGAGGTAAGTGTCCCAGGAATGCTGGTAGGAGCCGACATAGGCAAGGCTTGGCAGCACCCTCTAGAAGCGACCTGTTAGGAACGAGACCCACTCATGTACCCTTTGCACTGGACAGAAGCTATCAGGCCTTGCTGGAAGCAAGGCAGTCGCCTAAGCTATATAAGTGAGGGGACTGGAGGGGAAGCAAGGGCTCGGGAAAATGGGAGTCCTGAAAAATTATGAGATGGGTCTAGTTTGACATCTTGCCACTAGATACCTGGACACTGACTGCTGCTTCCCCATGCAGGGCTTTGTGCTGTGTCACTCCATTGCTGGGGGGACAGGCTCTGGACTGGGCTCCTACCTCTTAGAACGGCTGAATGACAGGTAAGTTTGTGTCTGGGGATTAGGAAAGGTTTCCAGCTTGGCTTCCTAAATGACTAGTGGACCCAGCAGATATAACTCCATATTTGCTGGAACAGGAAAGAGTTCTATTCCCTCCTATAGAGAGGAAAATGAAGTTACAATGACTGAGAACCCCATCACACTCCCAGTAGTGGGAACTGGAGCCTGGAACCTGAGCCCTGGATGAAAGTCGAGGGAGTGTGACCAGGTGTGGATTTGGAAGCCCAGAGTCTAAGATGTCTCTGCCTTTCCCCCTGTAGGGTTACAGACTTCCAAAAGTCAAGGCTCCCTTCTCTACTGATCTGACCCCACCCCAGTTTCGCCATCAAGATTTAGCTGCTTCTGGACAGTTGTTAGGGAGCATCATGTTCACAGCGCCTGCAGTCTGTTGCCCTGATCCTTTCCCCAACCGCCACCAGGTATCCTAAGAAGCTGGTGCAGACATACTCAGTGTTTCCCAACCAGGACGAGATGAGCGATGTGGTGGTTCAGCCTTACAATTCACTCCTCACACTCAAGAGGCTGACGCAGAATGCAGACTGTGTGGTGAGTCCTAGATTCTACCTCTCCCAACTCTCAACACCCCATACCCACTCAAGTCTATTAAATCATTTTCATGTATTTAAAAAAATCCATTTTAGCCAGGTGCAGTGGCTCATAGCTGTAATCCTAGCACTTTGGGAGGCCAAGGTGGTTGGATCACTTGAGTCTAGGAGTTCAAGACCAGCCTGGGCAACATGGTGAAACACCATCTCTACTAAAAATACAAAAATTAGTCGGGAGTGGTGGTACATGCAGAAGGATCACTTGAGCCTCAGAGGCAGAGGCTGCACTGAACAGAGATCGTGCCACTGACTGCACTCCAGCCTGGGTGACAAAGTGAAATGCTGTCTCAAAAAAAAAAAAAAGAACTGTTTAAATAAGATGAAAAGAAAACTTTAAAAATCCATTTTGAGCCCTCCTTTGCCTTAGGTCAGTGCAAATCCCTTTTCAGTGGATCTTTCTGACCATAAAACTCAAAGGAATTTTAAGCTTCAGAGCCTAGGGTCAGGCAGAGCTCCTGTTTTTCCTATCCCCATTGATCTGTGACCCTCCTCTGTCCCCGCAGGTGGTGCTGGACAACACAGCCCTGAACCGGATTGCCACAGACCGCCTGCACATCCAGAACCCGTCCTTCTCCCAGATCAACCAGCTGGTGGGCCCCCATTCCCAGACTTCTTTGGACTAGAAGCCCTCCTTGTTTTAGGGTCATCTGGGGAAGGGAGGTCCCACTGTGGCTGAGGCCCATGACATGGCACCCCTGTCCCCAGGTGTCCACCATCATGTCGGCCAGCACCACCACCCTGCGCTACCCTGGCTACATGAACAATGACCTCATCGGCCTCATCGCCTCGCTCATTCCCACCCCACGGCTCCACTTCCTCATGACCGGCTACACCCCGCTCACTACGGATCAATCAGTAAGAGCAGCCTTCAGTGTCCCAGGCCAGGCCGGCCCGGGGCCCAGCAGGCCCTGCCCTAGGCTTTCTGTCTTCCCCACTGCCCCAAGAGCTGCCCTTTGCGGGCCCCGAGGCACTGTGCTCAGGGACTAGCACAGAGCAGGCGACTTTCTTACTAACTTGCTCTCCACTCTCCTTCTGCCTTTGGCTTCTGCCAAGAAGAAGCCAAAGGGGGACTCTGCCCTGAGCGCTGGCCAGGTTCCTGTCTCACTGTCCTATCAGGTGGCCAGCGTGAGGAAGACCACGGTCCTGGATGTCATGAGGCGGCTGCTGCAGCCCAAGAACGTGATGGTGTCCACAGGCCGAGACCGCCAGACCAACCACTGCTACATCGCCATCCTCAACATCATCCAGGGAGAGGTGGACCCCACCCAGGTAGGGGAGGCCCCTTCATCCCGCACCCTGGACCCACAGGGGTAGAGGAGAGGCCACCTCCACTGCTCTTGTGCCCACCCCAGGTCCACAAGAGCCTGCAGAGGATCCGGGAACGGAAGTTGGCCAACTTCATCCCGTGGGGCCCCGCCAGCATCCAAGTGGCCCTGTCGAGGAAGTCTCCCTACCTGCCCTCGGCCCACCGGGTCAGTGGGCTCATGATGGCCAACCACACCAGCATCTCCTCGGTGAGTCTCACAGTTTGCATCTTTTTTTCCCTGAATCAGTTTCCTGACTATACCTCACGTCTCCCCATCTGCTGGCCCTGCTTCTAGCTTTTTTGCTGTGGGCATGGCCCAGCCTTGGTTCCCCGGCTTTCTGGGCCATAGTATTCTTTTAAGTTCTTTGTAACCCCTGTTTTCTTTTTTTTTTTTTTTTTTTTTTTTTTTTTTGAGACGGAGTCTCGCTCTGTCGCCCAGGCTGGAGTGCAGTGGCCGGATCTCAGCTCACTGCAAGCTCCGCCTCCCGGGTTCCCACCATTCTCCTGCCTCAGCCTCCCGAGTAGCTGGGACTACAGGCGCCCGCCAGGTCGCCCGGCTAGTTTTTTGTATTTTTAGTAGAGACGGGGTTTCACCATGTTAGCCAGGATGGTCTTGATCTCCTGACCTCGTGATCCGCCCGTCTCGGCCTCCCAAAGTGCTGGGATTACAGGCTTGAGCCACCGCGCCCGGCCTGTAACCCCTGTTTTCTGCACACCCCAAGCTCTTCGAGAGAACCTGTCGCCAGTATGACAAGCTGCGGAAGCGGGAGGCCTTCCTGGAGCAGTTCCGCAAGGAGGACATGTTCAAGGACAACTTTGATGAGATGGACACATCCAGGGAGATTGTGCAGCAGCTCATCGATGAGTACCATGCGGCCACACGGCCAGACTACATCTCCTGGGGCACCCAGGAGCAGTGAGTCCCCCAGGACAGGGACCCTCATCTGCCTTACTGGTTGGCCCAGGCCCTGCCTGACTGACTACTCCTTCAGAGCACAGATCAGGGACCTCATGTATCTCTTTCTCATATACATGCACTCTCTGTTGGCCTGTGAACACATTTACTTCTCCTCTTATAAGACTATTTATCTTTAATAAAGCACTGGATATAAATGAAGTCACTGGTCCCTTTAAGGCTTTTGGGTTCTGGAGATGCCGGGGGTGGGGGGATGCCTGTTCTTTCTCCATCACTCTGACAGGGTCCTCTCCCACTTCCAGCATCTTCAATTCTGAACCAACAGCTTCCTTTTTCTTCTGCCTAGTTTTGGAGAATGCTAGTGGGGTTTGACCCACCTGAAATTCCTTTCCAGGGTAAAAAGGCCCACAGATATTACTTTGTTCTCTGTCTGACCCTTTCTGGGTCCCCGTTCCCTCCCACCCTCACCGTATCAGGTGATATTCCAGCAGCTTCCTGTTTCCACCTCAGAGTGTCTGGTTAACCACAACCTCAGGCTCAAGGCCACCACCCCTGCCACTAGGCCATGAACAAGCAATGGAGTCCAACCTAATACCTCTAAGTTTCTAGCAAGCAGTCCAGGAGAGCCGCTTGCTTCAGGCAGTTGGAGTCTAGCAACATCAAGTCAACAGACCAAATCTAAAGCCTAGACTGTAAGCAGGATCATAAGTGGTTCCATAGCTAAGGCACCATAATTCTCTTCTCAAGTGGTCGCCAGTAATTTAAATGGCCGGTGCCTTCTACTTCTGGTGGAAGATTGTAGGGAGGTAGTAAATACATAGGGGCCTAAGTCTCCAGGATTGGGTTTTGTTTTTTGTTTTTTGTTTTTTTTTTTGAGACAGGGTCTTGCTCTGTCAGTCTGTCACCCAGGCTGGAATACAGTGGCATAATCATGGCTCACTGCATCCTCGACCTCCCTGGCTCAGGTGATCCTTCCTGTCTCAGCCTCCTAAGTAACTGGGATCACAGGCACACATCACCTAAATCTTCAGGATAAAAAGGGCAAAGCAGGTTATCCTGAGAGCATGGTAGATTGTCAGGACCCCATTAGGGTCACCATAAAGATATATCGTAGTGACAGCTAACATGCACACATATGCTATGAGAAGTACATTATTTTGTTGAATCCTCACAACAACCCTATGAAGTGGTAGATACTAATTTTTTTTTTTTTTTGAGACGGAGTCTCGCTCTGTCGCCCAGGCTGGAGTGCAGTGGCCGGATCACAGCTCACTGCAAGCTCCGCCTCCCAGGTTTACGCCATTCTCCTGCCTCAGCCTCCCGAGTAGCTGGGACTACAGGCGCCCGTCACCTCGCCCAGCTAGTTTTTTGTATTTTTTAGTAGAGACGAGGTTTCACCGTGTTCGCCAGGATGGTCTCGATCTCCTGACCTCGTGATCCGCCCGTCTCGGCCTCCCAAAGTGCTGGGATTACAGGCTTGAGCCACCGCGCCTGGCCGGTAGATACTAATTTTTAAAACATGATAGCAAGGCCGGGTGTGGTGGTTCAGCCTGTAATCCCAGCACTTTGGGAGGCTGAGGCGGGTGAATCACGAGGTCAGGAGTTCGAGACCATCCTGGCTAACATGGTGAAACCCCGTCTCTACTAAAAATACAAAAAAAAATTAGCTGGCCGTGGTGGGGGACGCCTGTAGTCCTAGCTGCTGGGTGTGAACCCGGGAGGCGGAGCTTGCAGTCAGCCGAGATCGTGCCACTGCGCTCCAGCCTGGGAGACAGCGAGACTCTATCTCAAAAAAATAAAAAATGAGCCGGGCGTGGAGGCAGGCGCCTATAGTCCCAGCTACTTGGGAGGCTGAGGCAGGAGAATGGCGTGAACCTGGAAGGCAGAGCTTGCAGTGAGCCAAGATCATGCCACTGGACTCCAGCCTGGGCAACAGAGCAAGACTCTGTCTCAAAAAAATAATAATAAATAAAAATAACAATAAAAGTACAAATAAAAACAATACAGTATAATAATGATTTACAAGCATTTACCTTGTATTAGGTACTACAAGTAATCTAGAAATGATTTAAAGTACAATACAGGAGGATGTGCATAGGTTATGTGTAAATTCTATACCATTTTATATAGTTTCTTCTTTCTGATTTTTTTTGAGACAGTCTCACTCTGTTGCCCAGTGCAGTGCAGTGGCGCCATCTCGGCTCACCGCAACCTTTTCCTCCCAGGTCAAGAAATTCTTGTGCCTCAGCTTCCCTAGTAGCTGGGATACACACATGCGCCGCCATGCCCAGCTAATTTTTGTATTTTTTATAGATAATGAGGTTTCTCTATGTTGGCCAGGCTGGTCTCGAACTCTTGGCTTCAAGTGATCCGCCCACCTCGGCCTCGCAAAGTGCTGGGATTACAAGCATGAGCCATGGCCATATTTTATTTTTTCTACACCATTTTATTTAATTAAGCATCTGCAGATTTTGGCATTCTTGGGTGTCCTGGAACCAATGCCCTGTGGGTACCAAGCGACAACTGTACTTGCTCACTATTGGCCTAGGAATATAATTTTCCTTCTATGAACCTGTTTATCTTTCATTGTTATCCCCCCTGCCAGTTAAGTATGAACCTGTTTATCTTTCATAAAGTTCTACATGTGAACAGAGAGAACAATTACAGGCCAGACCCCTATGAACAGAGGAGACCCTTTCAGGACTGATGGGCAGAGAACAGGCCATCAGAAGCCAGGCCCTAGGCTGACTGAGGGGTGGCAGAGAGGCCACGAGCCTGTTAACATCACAGCCAAGACAACCAACCTGTCACTATCAGTTGCCAATGTCTTCAGGGGGCTGACTCAGAGAGGCAGCCTGGTTGGTGTGAACCAGCTGCCTGTTCTCCCAAAAGGAAAGAAGATGACTTCAGTGAAAACCAGTGTGCACCTGGTCCTTTCTCAGCTCCTCCTCCTACTTCTGTACCACTAGTTTCCTTGCCTCAGTTCTCCTTTCCTTCCCCTTCCCTTGAAGACCAACCTTGCATAAGTTGTGCATGAGTGCTGGTGCTGAGTAGGGGATCACAAACTGGCACAAGTACTGAGGCTGCTGTATGTGAGTGGCCACCTGGCCCACCTCCAGGCCATAAGCAACCCCGAGGCCCTCCTTTGGAGGATCCCGTAAAGTAGCATGTAAAGCCCTGAGCAGGAGAAAACACCAGGTAGTCTAGAATAAAAGTTATGTCTGGTTAGTACTACAGCCACCAACCCAGAGGGGTGAATACATGCCCTGCAGGGGGGAAATGGAGCTGCAAAGACACCTCCTTTTCCTGGCGGCTAAGTATCAGGCATTATAAGCACAGACAAAGCCTTCAGTGCTAACTTCAGAACCAGATCCCTCCCCCAAGGCTATTTCCAGATCACCCATCACCCCAAACCAGGGCAGCCCCTCCCTGTTCTTGGCCAGCCTGCAAACCCCAAAGTGTGTCAACTAGAGGGCAGCTCAGAGGCCAGGTGGAAAGGGAGGGAGGCCTCTGGGAATCAGGACAGCAGGTGGTGCTGGTAGTGAAAAGTCCCTGTGGTGTGAGAGACTGTAAGCCACAGAAGAGACTGTCCCCGCTGAGAGACAAGGACTGCTGCAGAAACAGAGGAAAAGCCTGGAGGCGGGCCAGTGCTCAAGCCTGGAACAGGAACTTCTCTGCAACTAAATAAGAGAAAATTAGCTGTTTAAAGCTAATGTTCCTAGACTTCAGTGTGATGTGACCCCAGGGACCCTCAAACATGCATGACACGGAGATCTATATCAGGAAGCACACAGGCAAAAATAGAACTGTGTAAATGAATCTGAAACTTAGAAGCTGTAACTTTGGAAAGTGAGACGTGAAGAGGTGGCAAGCACACGCGGTGGGTGGGGAGCACGTGGCGAGCAGAGACACTGGACAAAGAGTTGGTGGGTCAGTCCATTAAGCCTTATCCTGCTCTCTGCTAGTTACAAACATTCTAGATCTCCCTAGAAAATAGGCTCCTCAGTGGAGAGTCCATTGAAATCCAACATACAACCCACCCCCAAGTAATGCCCGCTCCCAGCACTTACTCCCTTTCCATTCCTTCTCAAGTATCTCAAGCAGGGAAGGGGCTACCCTAGGAAGGTAACAGAAATATTTGAAATTGACATTCTGAATTACTAATACATCACTTATTAAAAGATTTAATTAAATTTGGCCAGGTGCGGTGGCTCACGTCTGTAATCCCAGCACTTTGAGAGGCCGAGGCAGGTCAGGAGTTCGAGACCAGCCTGACCAACACAGTGAAACCTTGTCTCTATGAAAAATACAAAAATTAGCCAGGTATGGTGGTAGGCCTTTAATCCCACCTACTTGGGAGGCTGGTCAGGAGGATTGCTTGAACTCCAGAGGCAGAGGTTGCAGCAAGCCGAGATTGTGTCACTGCCCTCCAGCCTGGGCAACAGAGCGAAACTCCATCTCAAAAAAAAAAAAAGTTTTTAAATTAGCCAGGCATGATGGTGCATACCTGTGGTCCCTGCTACTCCAAGCTGAGGTGGGAGGATCACTTGACCCAGGAGGTCAAGGTGACAGCTGTGATCATGCTACTGTTCTCCATCCTGGGCAAGAGAGTGAGACCCTGGCCACTCCAAAAAAACCAAAAAATATTCCATGATGGGGACAAAAAATTAAATAAATAAAATAAGAACAACACCCCCCCCGAAATCCCCACATTCCCTTAGACCTAGGAAAACCAGGACAGTTGGTCACCCTAAATGAAAGACTACCCGGAGAATGATTAGAAAATTGCAAAGCAGTACATATAAATAATCAGGGGTGAATTAAGGCCTGATAGGTATTTGTTCATGAATTAAGCAAGCATTATTAAAAACGGAGATTGAGTTGCCCAGCACTAAGGTTCACAATTCACCCTACTAAAGGGGTTCCCACTTTTACCAGAGGGGTGACATAGCATTGTTACCATTTGAATAGTGTTTTACCCTGCACTATGCACTTGCACATGCATTCATTATCTGGGTTTTTTGAGGGAGGTTTTTTCGTCATTTATCATCATAGGAAATCAGTTCAGGGAGGTTAAGTAATTTGTCCAACATCACACACCTGGTACATAAAAGACACACTAGACCTCGTGTCCTCTGGCACCAAATCAATACACTCTTTCCCCCACACCCACTAAGAAGTGCTCCGAGGTGATACAACCTGAATTAAAGTTTGTTTTGGGGGTATTTATTTATTTATTCAAGCAGAGTCTCGCCCTGTCACCCAGGCTGGAGTGCAGTGGCACAATCTCGGTTCACTGCAACCTTCGCCTCCCAGGTTCAAGCAATTCTCCTGTCTCAGCCTCCCAATTAGCTGGGACTACAGGTGCACGCTACCACACCCAGCTCATTTTTGTATTTTCAGTAGAGACAGGGTTTTGCCATATTAGTCAGGCTGGGCTTGAACTCCTGACCTCAGGTGATCCACCTGCCTCGACCTCCCAAAGTGCTGAGATTACAGGCATGAGCCACCGTGCCCGGCCTTTTGTGTTTTATTTTTGAGACAGGGTCTCTGTTGCCCAGGCTGGAGTATGGGTGACACAATCATGGCTCACTTCAGCCTTGGCTGAAGCTACCTTCCTGCCTCTGCCTCCCAAGTAGCTGGGACCACTGGTGCACGCCATCATGCCTGGCTAATTTTTAAAATTATTTGTAGAGACAAGGTCTCCCTATGTTGCCCAGGTTGGTCTCGAACTCTTGGCCTCAAGAGATCCTCTTGCCCCAGCTTCCCAAAGTGCTGGCATTACAGGCATAAGCCTCTGGGCCTGGCCTCAGTTGCAGTTTCTTTTCTTTTTTTGGAGACAGAGTCTCTCTCTGTCGCCCAGGCTGGAGTGCAGTGGCGCTATCTCCACTCACTGCAAGCTCCGCCTCCCGGGTTCACGCCATTCTCCTGCCTCAGCCTCCCGTGTAGCTGGGACAACAGGAACCCGCCACCGTGCCTGGCTAAGTTTTGTATTTTTAGTAGAGACGGGGTTTCACCATGTTAGCCAGAGTGGTCTCGATCTCCTGACCTCGTGATCCGCCCGTCTCGGCCTCCCAAAGTGCTGGGATTACAGGCGTGAGCCACCGCACCTGGCCAGTTGCAGGTTCTTAAGTGAGAAGGGACATGATGAAATCTGTGTTTTAGGGCCAGTGCAGTGGCTCACACCTGTAATCCCAGCACTTTGGGAGGCTGAGGCAGTGAAATTGCTTGAGCCCAGAAGTTTGAGAATAGCCTGGGCAACATAGCAAAACCCGGTCTCTAGAAAATATTTAAAAATTAGCAGGGCATGGTGGTGTGCACCTGTGGTCCCAGCTACTTGGGGGGCTGAGGTGGGAGGATCACTTGAACTCAGGAGGTAGAGGTTGCAGTAAGCTGAGATCACACCAATGTACTCCAGCCTGAGTGACAGAGCAAGACCTTGTTTCAAAAAAAAATAAAATAAAATAAAATCTGTGTTTTAGGATACTCTGTCTGAAGCTGGCTTAAAATGTAAATCGGCACCATTTAGTAAATTGGCAACTTTTTAAGTGAAAAAAACATTCAGTGGTTTCTGGGGGTGTTGTTGTTTAGAGACAGTCTCGTCCTGTCACTCAGGCTGGAGTATAGTGGTACAATCATAGTTCATGGTAACCTTGAACTCCTGTGTTCAAGCAATCCTCCCACCTCAGTGTGCCAAGTACCTGGGACTACAGGTGGTGCCACCAAACCTGGCTAATTTAAATTTTATATTTTTTTTAGAAATGGGGTCTCACTATATTGCCCAGGTTGATCTCAAACTCCTGGCCTCAAGTGATCCATTTGCTTTGGCCTCACAAATTGCTGGGATTAAGGCATGAGCCACTGCACCTGGCCTTTCTTTTTGTTTTCTATATTTTCCAAATGGTCTATAATGAATATGTATTACTTTTATAATCAGAAAGAAGTAAATTTGAAGTGTAAATAAGTAGAAGAGTAAACAGGAAAAGAAGCTAGAGGTAAAGTGGCCACAGATGGTAAATGACAATAAGGTAGATATGAAAAGCAGAGATGATGACAACAGAACAGAAGGAAAAATCTAACTGCTTGGTGGTGGAGATCAGTACATTCTTATTTCAGACACTTTTACTGTCTTTCTGAAAACTATGGGAGACATGAGGGTTTAGGGTTATTTCAAAAACAGGTGGAGGCTGGATACTCATGCCTGTAATCCCAGCACTTTGGGAGGCCAAGTCGGGAGGATCACTTGAGGTCAGGAGTTTAAGACCAGCCTGGGCAACATAGCGAGACCCTGTCTCCATAAAAATAAGCCAGACCTGGTGGCAGGTGCCTGTATTCCTAACTACTCAGGAGGCTGGAGCGAGGAGGATTGCTTGAACCCAGAAGTTTAAGGCTACAGTGAACTATGACTGTGCCCCTGCACTCCAGCCTGAGCAACAGAGGGAGATCCTATCTCAAAAAAAAAA
>NW_016818171.1:70555-75065 GCF_001698545.2 Rhinopithecus bieti | reverse complement strand
TTCTTTTTTTTTTTTGACACAGGGTCTTGCTTTGTCACCCAGGTTGGAGTGCAGTGGCATGATCATGACTCACTGTAGCCTTGACCTTCTGGGCTCAAGCAATTCCCCCCCTCAGCCTTCCAAGTAGCTGGGACTATAGGTGTGCACCACCACACCTGGCTAATTTTTTGGTATCTTTTGTAGAGACAGGGTTTCTCCATGTTGCCCAGGCTGGTCTCAAACTCTGAGTTCAAGCGATCTGCCCATTTCAGCCTCCCAAAGTACCAGGATTACAGGTGTGAGCCACCAGGCCTGACCCATTCCAAGATCCTTACACCAAATAGCTTATAGTATCAGAAACCAAATGGCTTGATGTAGCTGAATTTCGGATATTTGATCCTTTGGAAATTTTCCCAATGGACACATTATACAAGATGCCATTAGCACCTGAATGGAAACAAACTGGTGACTACAAGTATTCTACATCCTGCCAGATCAAATAATAGTCATGAGTCATGAACTGGATCTGCAGACAGCTGCGTAAAACAGATTATCAGCGGAAGGTATGGCAGTTCCAAGGCCTGACCTGCAAAGTCAGTCGGGAAAAGGGTGCGGTCAGAACCGGCACAGCTGGAAGGTCACCCGCAGAATAAAATTTGCCAACTGGATGTGTTCCTCTAAGACAACTTTCCAATGAACAGGGGCACAGCCATGGTCAAGAGACGGCCAGAAGGAGGTGGTGAGGAGCTGAGAGAGGTCCTCGGTGATCCTCAACCTACAACTGGGCTAATGAGGCAAATGCTGAGCCAAACAGCCCTAAATCTCACCCAAAGACTTGAAGGTTGTCCGTCTTCGTTCCCCTGACACATAGTACTCCCTGAGAATTCCCATTCCCTCTATGTCCCATCCTTCTTTAGGATTTCTGAACCTAGAGAAATTTGCTCCCTGAAATTTTCTGTGGTGCCCACATAGATTTCAAGTTCTGGAAATGACTCTATAAAGAATACCCGGGCGCAGTTGCTCATGTCTGTAATCCCAGCACTTTGGGAGGCTGAGGTGGGTGGATCATCTGAGGTCAGGAGTTCAAGACCAGCCTGGCCAACGTGGCAAAACCCCATCTCTACTAAGAATACAAAAATTAGGCCAGGCCTGGGGGCTCACGCCTGTAATCCCAGCACTTTGGGAGGCGAGGCGGGTGGATCACGAGGTCAGGAGATCGAGATCATCCTGGCTAACATGGTGAAACCCCATCTCTACTAAAAATACAAAAAATTAGCCAGGCGTGGTGGCAGGTGTCTGTAGTCCCGGCTACTCCGGAGGCTGAGGCAGGAGAATGGCATGAACCCGGGAGAGCTTGCAGTGAGCTGAGATCACGCCACTGCACTCCAGCCCAGGTGACAGAGCAAGACTCTGCCTCAAAAGAGAAAAAAAAAAGAGAAAAGAATACAAAAATTAGCCGGGCATGGTGGTATGCGCCTATAATTCCAGCTACTCGGGAGGCTGAGGCAGGAAAATTGCTTGAACCCAGGAGGCGGAGGTGGCAGTGAGCCGAGATCGCGCCACTGCACTCCAGCCTGGGCGACAGAGCAAGACTCAGTCTCAAAAAAAAAAAAAAAAAAGGAGTACCCCATCAGCCTGAGCCCCAAGGATGGAAATGAATCACAGATAACACTGGCTACAGGGATGGTACGGAAAAGTACTAGGTCCCCAGGGTACCCAGAAAGGATGAAGTAGAGATGAACAGAATGGAGTTTAGGTCAAGGAGCTAAAGAAGGCCAGGTTACTACTTCTGCTTCTAAGACACAACCATAGGCAATATGGCTCAAGAGGGTCACCTACCCTGAGCCAGGAGACAACCTTAAACTGAAGTCTAGTGTGGTTCCTTGGAAATCCTTGTGACTCGGCCCTCATTGTGAGGCATAAATTGAATCTGGCCTGAGAATGACCTAATACTCTCTGTTTCCTCTGACAACAAATTGTGTTTAGTGACCTCCCAATAGTGACTGCTCTATTCCTACTGGCTATGTTCCTTTGGATGCACAGTATTTATGTGCATAGTATTTTTTTTTTTTTTGAGACAGGGTCTCACTCTGTTGCCTAGGCTGAAGTGCAGTGGCATGATCACTGCTCACTTCAACCTCCGCCTCCCAGTCTTAAGCCATCCTCCCACCTCAGACTCCCAAGTAGCTGAGACTAGAGGCACATGCCACCATGCCTGGCTAATTTTTTATTTTATTTTATTTTATTTGTTTAATGTTATTTATTTATTTATTTATTTATTTATTTATTTATTTGAGACAGAGTCTTGCTGTGTCATCCAGGCTGGAGTGCAGTGGTGTGATCTAGGCTCACTGTAACCTCTGCTTCCCAGGTACAAGCAATTCTCCTGCCTCAGCCTCCTGAGTAGCTGGGATTATAGGCACCTGCCACCATGCCTGGCTAATTTTGGATTTTTAGTAGAGACAGGGTTTCGTCATGCTGCCCAGACAGGTCTCGAACTCTGAAACTCAAGTGATCTGTCCGCTTCTGCCTCCCAAAGTGCTGGGATTACAGGTGTGAGCCACTGGGACTGGCCTACACAGTATTGATTTCTCTGACTGCTTTACAGTTGCCACCAGGTCACTCAGCAGGTTCCAGACTACTATCTCTAGCCCACAGAGATACTTGTGAACATGCCTCAGGTAACTACTGTTATCTGGTGATGTAGCGGCTGTTAATCCATAGGCCCTAGGCCGTCAAAATGAGCATGAGTACACTGCCAGACTCCATTCACTGGTGTTCCTGCTATGTGAACCACAATGCCGCTATAAATGCACATGCTCCTTCTCTCTTGCCCTACACCAAAAGTTCTTAACTTTTGTTCATTCATAGATCTGTTTGAGAATCTGCTATGGACATTTCCCAGAAAGAAATGGACACATAGATTTGCAAACAATTTCAAGATGTTCTCCCTCATCAAGTCCATCCTTGGGATCCCAACTTAATGCTCACAATTCCTGGTGGTAAGACATGAAGACACTTCGGCCAGGCATGGTGGCTCATGCCTATAATCCCAGCACTTTGGGAGGCCAAGGCAGGCAGATCACCTGAGGTCAGGAGTTCGAGACCAGCCTGGCCAACATGGCAAAATCCCATCTCTACTAAAGATACAAAAATTAGCTGAGTGTGGTGGTGCGCACCTGTAATCCCAGCTGCTAGGGAGGCTGAGGCAAGAGAATCACTTGAACCTGGGAGGTGGAGGTTGCAGTGAGCCAAGGTCATGCCACTACACCCCAGCCCGGGCACAGAGCGAGACTGTGTCTCAAAAAAAGAGAAAAGAAAGAAAGAAAGAGAGAGAGAGAGAAAGAGAGAGAGAGAGTGAGAGAGAGCAAGAGAGTCCAGCTAGTTGCTGTTGTCCCCTGTCCACCTAACTCAGGTAGCAGGCTCATCATGACCAATCAAGGAAGAACTCCTCTCTGCGACTGACACAGGCCCCTCCCCTCACTCACACCCAGACACTCCCACTTATGGGTCTAGGGCAGACCTTACATACCTTTCCCTGTGGCCATCTAGGTGACACTAGTGATCACTTTGACACTTTGGAACAGTGGGTAAAAAAAGACTTCCCGCTGGGCACGGTGGCTCACACCTGTAATCCAAGCACTTTGGAAGGCCAAGGCTGGTGGTTCACTTGAGGTTAGGAGTTCAAGGCCAGTCTGGCCAACATGGTGAAACTCAGTCTCTATTAAAAATACAAATTAGCCAGGGCATGGTGGCAGGAGCCTGTAATCCCAGCTAGGGAAGCGGAGGTTGCAGTGAGCCGAGATGGCACCACTGCACTCTAGCCTGGGCAACACAGCAAGACTCCATCTCAAAAAAAAAAAAAAGCTGGGCATGGTTGTGTGCATTTGTAATACCAGCTACTTGGGAGGCTGAGGCAAGAGGATAAGTTGAACCCAGGAGAGGGAGGTTGCAGTGAGCCAAGATCAAGCCACTGCACTCCAGCCTGGGCAACAGAGCATGACTCTGTCTCAAACAAACAAACAAACAAACAAACAAACAAACAAAATTCCCCTAGGTCTGCTAGGCCATGTCTTTTCTGTTCTGTGTTTCTCCTTCTCCCTTCTTGTCTTTCTCTCTCACATACACACACACACACACACACACGCACGCACTCCAGCTGTCAGTAGAAGAGCCAGAGTCAGCATCTTGAGGCCTCCTGGAGCAGAGATTTTCTGGAAAGTCTTCAGGGAAGACTCTGCTGAGCTCAGTGACAATTGCCACCCGGCCACTGGCCAGATTACATTTCCTGGGTCACTTTGACCTTCTCAAAGTCCGCAGCCACCACTGAGCTGGTAATTCGCTTGAACCTGGGAGGCAGAGGATGCAGTGAACAGAGCTCACGCCATGGGAAAAACAACCAAGGTGGCTTCACCTGTCCGTAAACATGGACCCCCCATTCCTAAGGTACAGCATTAGCAAGAAAAACAAAACTAAGGAATTAAAAAAATAAAACTCTGAAGATAGACAAGAGTCAACTCTTTTTTTTTTT
>NW_016818171.1:65486-70129 GCF_001698545.2 Rhinopithecus bieti | reverse complement strand
TTTTTTGAGATTTTTTTTTTTTCTCTGTCGCCCAGGCTGGAGTGCAGTGGCATGATCTCTGCTCACTGCAACCTCAGGTTCAAGCGAATTTCCTGCCTCAGCCTCCTTAGTAGCTGGGATTATAGATGTGCATCACCATGCCTTGCTAATTTTGTATTTTTAGTAGATAAGGTTTCACTATGTTGGCCAGGCTGGTCATGAACTCCTGACCTCAGGTGATCAACCTGCCTCAGCCTCACAAAGTGCTGGGATTACAGGTGTGAGCCACTGTGCCTGGCTGACAGAGTCAACTCTTGATGCTGTGAACTGTCACATGAATTTCTCCTTTTTTTTTTTTTTTTTTTTGAGACAAGCTTTCACTCTGTCATCCAGGCTGGAAGGCAGTAGCAGGATCATGGCTCACTGCAGCCTCAACCTCCCAGACTCAAGCCTCCCACCTTAGCCTCCCAAGTAACTGGGACTACAGGTGCACACCACCACGCCTAATTTTTTTCTTTTTTGTAGAGACAGGGTCTCGCTATGCTGCCCAAGCTGGTTTGAAACTCCTGGGTTTGAGCAACCCTCCTGCCTTGGCCTCCCTAAGTGCTGGAATTACAGGTGTGAGCCACGGTGCCCAGTCATGAATTTTAATTGTCAATAACCTGTCATCAAAACTTTATTCCAAGATCCAGCTCTGTTCTGGCCTCTTGCTATGTGTTTGCAAGCAATGCAATGTAATTAAAATGTTATCATAACCTATCTCTCAGAATGTTGTTACTAGATTTGTGATCTTGGGCAGGTCACTTCCTGTCCCTGGGCCTCAGTTTCATCATTCTGTTGCTCAACAAAAATTTATTGAGTAGGTAGTAAGTTCCAGGCATTGTGCTAAGTGCTGAAGACAACAAAGATGAGCAAGATCTAGTATGGCTGAAGAATTGCTCATTCCATTGTTGAATGTAAATAACTCATCATGTTACTGTGTGATTAGGGCTATAATGGAGGCTGGACAAGGTACGAGAGAAAAACTGGAAGGGGAACACCTGTGTCTGATGGGGTTAGGGGTTTGTAAAATAAGGGGTTGGGCTTCTAGAGGAGTCTGTTATTCTAAGATTGTGATACATTCAAAAGGACACAGAGTCCATTTAGATATTCTGTTTCAGGGAAATGTGTACAATACCAGCTCTCTGCTAGTGCAGATAAGGAGTTTACCATTGGCACCAATACCTCTTTTTCAAGTTGAATAGAAGCCAGATTCCTATTATCAATCTTCTGCATTACTCAATTCTAACAATCACTTGGGAACATAAATAATACTTGGTAAAATTAATTCTTTTCCAATACAAAGGAAAGAAACATATCACATATACTTGTGCCATACATACGCTTAACCAGCTGATGAAACAAACACATCATCTGGGGGAGAAAAAGCAAACTCTGACACATATGAAATGAAATCATCGTACGGTTTCCTTTTTTTTCTTTTTTTGAGACGGAGTTTCGTTCTTGTTGTCCAGGCTGGAGTACAGTGGTATGATCTCAGCTCACTGCAACCTCCACTTCCCAGGTTCAAGTGATTCTCCTGCCTCAGCCTCCCAAGTAGCTGGGATTACAGGCATGCGCCACCATGCTCAGCTAATTTTGTATTTTTACTAGAGATGGGGTTTCACCGTGTTGGTCAGGCTGGTCTCGAACTCCTGACCTCAGGTGATCCACCTGCCTTGGTCTCTCAAAGTGCTGGGATTACAGATGTGAGCCACTCTGCCTGGCCTAAGGTTTCCTTTTAAAAATCAATTTTTTTTTGGTAACATAGAGATGGGGTTTCACTATGGTGCCCAGGCTGGTCTCGAACTCCTAGATTCAAGCAGGTCACCCACTTTGGCCTCCCAGAGTGCTGGGATTACAAGCATAAGCCACTGTGCCCGACCCATCATAAGGTTTTCTTTCAAACAAAATCAGAAATAAAATGTTATTGATCTGTTACTGACAGGGACTCAATATTCACCCTGAGATGCTATTGAACTAAAGCGTGCTAAGAGTGGCTTACAAATAATTGAAGCACCAGCTAATACTATTTAAATCCTTAACTAGTGAAAGAAACAGAGTTATGAGTTCCTAAAAGGCCAATATTTATTTCTTTATAGAGACAGGGTCTTGCTATGTTGCTCAGTCTGGTCTAGAACTCCTGGCCTCAAGTGTTCCTCGTGCCTTGGCCTCACAAATATTGGGATTACAGCCATGAGCCACCATGCCCGGCCCTCATTCCATTAGGCTTATATAAATATAATGATTCGTGTTAAACCTTTTGTGTTCAGGCTGGGCACAGTGGCTCACACCTACAATCCCAGTACTTTGGGAAGCTGAGGCAGGAGGATCACTTGACCCCAGGAGTTGAAAACTAACTGGGCAACATAGCAAGACCCTGTCTCTAAAAAAATATGTATATATATATATAAATTAGCCACATGACACAGTGCGGTGGCTCATGCCTGTAGTCCCAGCACTTTGGGAGGCTGAGGTAGGCAGATCACCTGAGGTCAGAAGTTTGAGGCAAGCCTGGCCAGCATGGTAAAATGCTGTCTCTACTAAAAATACAAAAATTAGCCGGACACATTGGCGCACGCCTGTAATCCTAGTACTCAGGAGGCTGAGGCAGGAGAATCACTTGAACCTAGGAGGTGGAGGCTGCAGTGAGTCAAGATTGCACCACTGCACTCCAGCCTGGGCAACAGAGTGAGACTCTGTCTAAAAAAAAAAAAAATTAGGCCGGGCGCAGTGGCTCAAGCCTGTCATCCCAGCACTTTGGGAGGCCGAGACGGGCGGATCACGAGGTCAGGAGATCGAGACCATCCTGGCTAACATGGTGAAACCCCGTCTCTACTAAAAAAATACAAAAAAAAACTAGCCAGGCGAGGTGGTGGGCGCCTGTAGTCCCAGCTACTCGGGAGGCTGAGGCAGGAGAATGGCGTAAACCCGGGAGGCGGAGCTTGCAGTGAGCCGAGATCCGGCCACTGCACTCCAGCCCGGGTGACAGAGCGAGACTCCGTCTCAAAAAAAAAAAAAAAAATTAGCCAGGCATGGTGGCATACACCTGTAGTCCCAGCTACTTAGGAGGCTGAGGTGGGAGGATCGCCTAAGTCCAGGAGGTCAAGGCTGCAGTGAGTTATAAATCGCACCATAACACTCCAGCTGAGACCCTGTTCCCCCCACCAAAAAAAAAGGAAAGAAAGATTGAAAAAAATTTAAAAATTGTGCTTAAGAAGACATCTCAATGGTTGCACAATCTTAATGTATTTAATACTACTTAACTGTGTGTTTAAAAATAGTTAAAATCTGTAATCCCAGTGCTTTGAGAGGCTGAGGCAGAAGGATTGCTTGATTCCGGGAGTTCCAGACCAGCCTGGACAACATGGTAAAAAACCCTATCTTGAGAAAACAACAACAACAAAAAAATACAAAACAAAACAACCCATGGCAAAAACAAAAAAATACAAAAATTAACCAGGCATGGTGGCACACACCTATAGTCCCAGCTACTTGGGAGGCTGAGGCAGGAGGATTGTCTGAGTCCAGAAGGTTGAGGCTACAGTGAGCTGTGATTGTGCCACTCCATGCCACTCCAGCCTGGGCGACAGAGAAAGACCCTGTCTCAAAATAAATAAATAAATAAATAAATAAATAAATAAATTGGTTAAAATCGACCAGCTTGGGCAACATGGAAAAACTCTGTTTCTACAAAAAACACACACACACACACACACACACACACACACACACACATACACAATTAACAGGGCGTGGTGGCACACACCTATAATTCCAGCTAACCAGGAGGCTGAGGTAGGAGGATCACTTGAGCTCAAGAAGACAAGGCTGCTATGATCACCCTACTACTGCACTTCAGCCTGGGCAGCAGAGGGAGACCGTGTCTAAAAAAAAATTTAAAAAGTTAAATAGTAAATTTTTTATGTTATATGTACTTTATAAGTATTTTTGTTTGTTTGTTTTGAGACGGAGCCTCGCTCTGTGGCCCAGGCTGGAGTGCAGTGGCCGGATCTCAGCTCACTGCAAGCTCCGCCTCCCGGGTTTCCGCCATTCTCCTGCCTCAGCCTCCCGAGTAGCTGGGACTACAGGCGCCCGCCACCTCGCCCGACTAGTTTTTTAGTAGAGACGGGGTTTCACCATGTTAGCCAGGATGGTCTCGATCTCCTGACCTCGTGATCCGCCCGTCTCGGCCTCCCAAAGTGCTGGGATTACAGGCGTGAGCTACCGCGCCCGGCCCAAGTTTTTTTAAAAATAAACATTTTTTTTTTTTTTTTGAGATGGAGTCTGGCTCTTGTCACCCAGGCAGGAGTGCTCACTGCAACGTCCGCCTCCCGGGTTCAAGCGATTCTCCTTACTCAGCCTCCCAAGTAGCTGGGATTACAGGCGCCTGTGACCACACCCGGCTGATATTTGTATTTTTAGTGGAGACGGGGTTTCCCCATGTTGGCCAGGCTGGTCTTGAACTCCCTATGTCAGGTGATCCACCCGCTTCGGCCTCCCAAAATGCTGGGATTACAGGTGTGAGCCACCGCGCCTGGCCAAAAAGAAACAATTTTTAATTTAAAAATGCAACTGATGACCAGGCACGGTGGCTCACACCTGTAATCCCAGCACTTTGGGAA
>NW_016818171.1:19716-65003 GCF_001698545.2 Rhinopithecus bieti | reverse complement strand
TTTATTTAGCTTTTTTTTTTTTTTTTTTTTTGGTTCATTCCTTAGAATTTTCTATGTACAATTATGTCTTCTGTAAATAAGTTTTATTTCTTCCTTTCAAATATAAAATAAAAGACATCTCTACATTAACAAGGATGCCAGAGTATACATTTCCTTTTTCTGTATCCTCAATAGCTTCTATATAGGCCATGAAGGAGAGACAGTAGTACACAGAGGTCAATTCAGATTAGGAAAGATAAGATTAAAATCACTTTGGTTCAAACACATGAGAACAGCTGAGGAATGACTATGCTTCAGCATGTGATTAACACCATATATCACTCCTGAGATGGGGAGGAACTATGGCAGAGGGAAGCAGTGAAGTGCACACAGGTTTGTTTCTTTGGTTTATCAGCTCCTTATTTGAGCACAGAGATTCAACCAGCGATCACTGCTTCAAACTGTTTGGCCTTGGTCTAACTAGAAAACTCACTGGCAGACTTGTTTCTATTGCTAACTTACAGTTGGGCTTGAAGCAAGCAAGGGAAGAGTTCTCAGAATAGTCACAGACTGGCCCAGCCAGCCAGGGACTATCTGAGACCTGCTGGGCCCTAGGGACAATCGCCAAAGTCGGGAGAGATAAGAAGCCAGAGGGGGCCGGGCATGGTGGCTCATGCCTGTAATCCCAGCACTCTGAGGGGTTGAGGTGGGCAGATCACTTGAGGTCAGGTGTTCAAGACTAACCTAGCCAACTTGGCAAAACCCTGTCTCTACTAAAAACACAAAAATCAGCCGGGCGTGGTGGCAGGAGACTATAATCCCAGCTACTTGGGAGGCTGAGGCAGGAGAATCACTTGAATCTGGGAAGCCGAGGCTGCAGTGAGCCAAGATCATGCCACTGAACTCCAGCCTGGGTGACACAGTGAGACTCCCTCTTAAAAAAGAAAAAAAAGAAGCCAGAGGGGCAGGCCAGCCAGGGATCAGAAAACAAGAGCTCCAAAACAAGCAAACGAAACACTTGTCATTAGTGCAAAGTGTTAAGGACTTAAAATATCCTTAAAAAGCTATATCTTCTCTCTCTTTTTTTTTTTCCCTATCTTTTTAGAGATTGGGCCTCACTCTGTCACCCAGGCTGGAGTTCAGTGGCATGATTATAGCCCACTGCAGCCTTGAACTCCTTGAAATATTTGGAACCACAGACAGGAGCCACCATGTGTGGTTTTTATTTTATTTTTATTTTCTGGTAGAGATAGGGTCTTCCTATGTTGCCCAGGCTGGTTTCAAACTCCTGGCCCCAAGGGATCCTCCCACCTCAGCCTCCCAAAGTCCTGGGATTATACATATGTGCCACTGAACCCAGCCTCCTGTCTTCAACTAGAGTGTGAAATTACCATTCTGATAACTTTACAGTGTTGACTTTTTTTTTTTTTTTTTGAAATGGAGTCTCGCTCTGTCACCCAGGCTGGAGTGCAGTGGCGGAATCGCAGTTCACTACAAGCTCCGCCTCCCAGATTCATGCCATTCTCCTGCCTCAGCCTCCCGAGTAGCTGGGACTACAGGTGCCCGCCACCATGCCCAGCAAATCTTTTGTATTTTTAGTAGAGACAGAGTTTCACCATGTTAGCCAGGATGGTCTCCATCTCCTGACCTCGTGATCTGCCTGCCTCGGCCGCCCAAAGTGCTGGGATTACAAGCGTGAGACACCACGCCCGGCCTACAGTGTTGATTTAACAAACCTAATGATAGCAGGAAACTAAAAATCATGTCAAATGTTAATGCTTAATAACAATATCCTAAATAGTTTTTAATTTAAAAATTTGCCTGGCACTGTGTTATTAACCTGTAGTCCTACCTACTACTGGGAGGCTAAGGCAACAGGATTGCTTCAGCCCCAGGAGTTCGAGGTTGCAGTGAGCTATGATTATGCCACTACACACTCCAGTCTGGGCAACAGAGAGACTCTGTTTCTACAAAAATAAATAAATAAATAAATAAATATCAATTAGATCCAAATGGACTAAAATTCTCAACATACATATAAAAATAATGGAAGCAGACTGGGCATGGTGGCTCACGCCTGTAATCCCAGCACTTTGGGAAGTTGAGGTGGGTGGATCACCTGAGGTCAGGAGTTCAAGACCAGCCTGGCCAACATGGCAAAACCCTGTCTCTACTAAAAATACAAAAATTAGTCAGGCGTGGTGGCAGGCGCCTGCAATCCCAGCTGCTCTGGAGGCTAAGGCAGGAGAATCGTTTAAACCCGGGAGGCGGAGGTTGCAGTGAGCCAAGATTGCACCATTGCACTCCAGCCTGGGCGACAAGAGCAAGACTCCATCTCAAAAAATAATAATAATAAAATAAATAATGGAAGCTGTAGGAATAAAGGAATAATAACTTAATCACATATACTTAAAAAGATCAATTTACAAAATATAATAACACATTAAAACTTTATGTAAGAAATATCTTTTACCATATTAGAAAATATTTTAGGCTGGGGAGAGTGGCTCACGCATGTGATCCCAGCACTTTGGGAGGCCAACATGGGAGGATCGCTTGAGGCTAGGCATTCAACACCAGCCTGGGCAACATATCAAGACCCGACTCTATTTAATTTTTTTAAAACATTTTAAGGTTTGGTCAGGCATGGTGGCTCAAGCCTGTAATCCCAGCACTTTGGGAGGCTGAGGCGGGGTGGATCACCTGAGGTCAGGAGTTCGAGACCAGCCAGGCCAACATGGTGAAACCCCATCTCTACTAAAAATACAAAAATTAGCCGGGCATGGTTGTGGGTGCCTGTAATCACAGTTAATCAGGAGGCTGAGCAGGAGAATTGCTTGAACCCAGGAGGTGGTGGCTGCAGTGAGCCGAGATCACGCCATTGCACTCTAGCCTAGGTGACAAGAACAAAACTACATCAAAAAAAAAAAAAAGTATTTGTGAAAGCAGAGAAGCACAAATGGCTGGAAGAGCAGGATCTTTTCTTTTCTTTTGAGACAAGGTCTTGCTCCGTCACCCAGGCTGGAGTGCAGCGACAAGATCTTAGCTCACTGCAACCTATGCCTCCTGAGTTCAAGTGATCCACCCACTTCAGCCTCCCGAGTAGCTGAGACTACAGGCACATGACACCATGCCCGGCTAATTTTTGTACTTCATGTAGAAACGGGATTTCGCCATTCCTCAGGCTAGTTTCAAATTCCTGGCCTCAAGTGATCCGACCACCTCGGCTTCCCAAAATGCTGGGATTATAGGCATGAGCCACTGTGCCAGCCCAACAGCAGAATCTTAGGATCTCTGACAAAAGACCCAACATAAATATATCATTGGTTAAACAGAAATCATATTTAATAAGGAAAATATACGTATATGTAATTTTCTCAATAAAAGGAAAATACAAACCATGCACATAATACTTATACTATTATTTGTAAATGATTCAAATACATTTTTGAAAAAGAAAAGGGCCTGAGTTTCCTCATTCACAATAGGGTAAGTTAAAATAGGCTCGTGTGGCTATAACGGGCCATAGGTGTGCTGGATCGGGACCCTTCAGCTCTGGCTGGAGCCTGCAGGCAACGCATCCTGCAGCAAGCTGCTTCTTCTCTTCCCTTTTCTTGGGGTGTTGGACATCATCTTCATTTTCTATGTGAACTCTGTGCAGGAAAGCCTGGGAAGCCTACTTAAGCAATGAGCTCCAGGTCCTGCTTAGGTCTAGCATGTCGTCACTATACCTCTAATAAATCAACATCATGATGCACTGTAGCAACAAGACAAACAGACAGAACCTCCATGATCCACAAAAGGTAATGAAAATGACAGAAATGGCCGGGCGCGGTGGCTCATGCCTGTAATCTCAGCACTTTGGGAGGCTGAGGCAGGCAGATCACAAGGTCAAGAGATCAGGACCATCCTGGCCAACATGGTGAAACCCTATTTCTACTAAAATACAAAAATTAGCTGGGCATGGTGATGGGCGCCTATAGTCCCAGCTACTTGGGAGGCTGAGGTAGGAGAATTGCTTGAACCTGGGAGGTGGAGGTTGCAGTGAGCTGAGATCGTGCCACTGCACTCCAGCCTGGTAACAGACCAAGACTCCATCTCAAAAAAACAAAACAAAACAAAACAAAACAAAACAACAAAGAAAAGAGAAAAGAAAATGACAGAAATACCCCTATTCTTCTAATAGCTACATTTCTGTAAGTTAAATAATTCAAAAAATTTCTTGCATGTTGCCCAGGCTGGAGTGCCCAGTCTGGCACTTCCCTTCCTTTCCTTCCTTCCTTCCTTCCTTCCTTCCTTCCTTCCTCCCTCCCTCCCTTCCTTTCTTTTTCTTTCTTTTTGTCTCACTCTGTCATCCAGGCTGGAGCACAGTGATGCAATCTTGGCCCACTGCAACCTCTGCTCCCAGGATCACATAATTCTCATGCCTCAGCCTCCCTAGGATTAGAGGTGTGCACCACTATCCCCAGCTAATTTTTGTATTTTTAATAGAGACAGGATTTCACCATGTTGGCCAGGCTGGTTTCGAACTCCTGATCTCAAGTAATCTTCCCACCTTGGCCTCCTAAAGTGCTGGGATTACAGGTACGAGCCACCTTGCCCAGCCTCAAATTCATGTTTGGAATATGTTTTCCATTTAAAAGCAATTGTGGGCCAGGCATGGTTGTTCATGGCTGTAATCCCAGCACTTTGGGAGGCCGAGGTGGGCAGCTCACCTGAGGTCAGGAGTTTGAGACCAGCCTGGCCAACATGGTGAAACTTCATCTCTACTAAAATACAAAAATTAGCTGGACGTGGTGGTGTCCACCTGTAATCCCAGCTACTTGGGAGGCTGAGGCAGGAGAATCGCTTGAACCCGGGAGTCAGAGGTTGCAGTGAGCGAAGATGGCACCACTGCACTCTAGCCTGGGTGACAGAACAAGACTCTGTCTCAAAAAAAATAAATAAACAAAAATAAAACAAAAGCAATTGTGAGGTATGTAGGGTATAATTATATTATTCCTGCCTACATTTTTTTTTTTTTTTTTTTTTGATGACGGCAGTCTCGCCTCTGTCACCCAGGCTGGAGTGCCTTGTGCCTGTGGGCAGATCTCAGCCTCACTGCCCAAGCCTCCGGCTTTCCTCCCGGGTTCATGCCATTCTCCTGTCTCAGGCCCTCCCGGGTAGCTGGACTACAGGCGCCCCCACCTCGCCCGGCTAGTTTTTTGCTAGTTTTCAGTAGAGACGTGGTTTCACCATGTTAGCCAGGATGGTCTCGTCTCCTGACTCGTGATCGCCCCATCTCGGCCTCCCAAGTGCTGGGCACTGGCATTACACGGTTTGAGCCACTGCCGCCCGGTCTCTGCTACTTTTTAATGTTTCTTAAATGTCCTATTAACAGTTTGAAATTCAATTGTGGATTATGTCTTTTCAATTTTAATATCTTTAGATTTTTTTTATGAAGTGCATAGCTGAATCCTGAACACTGTAACTTCAATCTGATCAGCTTATGTATCTTTTCTGTGCTCTTCATAAAAGAAAGGAAACGCCGACTCAATTAAGTCATATTGTAGAGCAGTTCTTCTTTTTTTTTTTTTTTTTTTTTGAGACGGAGTCTCTCTGCCTCACCCAGGTTGGAGTGCAGTGGCGCATCTCGGCTCACTGCCAAGCTCCGCCCTCCGGTTCACGCCTTCTCCTGGCCTCAGACCTCCCGCAGTAGCTTGGACTTTAAAAACAGCGGGCGGCCCGCCACCTCGCCCTGGGCCTAGTGTTTTTTTTTTTTTGTATTTTTTGGTAGAGACGCGGTTTCACCGTGGTTAGCTGAACTGGTCTTCGATCTCCTGACCTCGTGATCCGCCCCATCTCGGCCTCCCAAATCTGGATTACAGGCTGAGCCACCGCGCCCTTGGCCCGGCCTTCCTTCTTTTAAAAATGAGACAGCGGCCGGGCTGCGGCTGCTCAAGCCTGTAATCCCAGCACTTTGGGGAGGCCGAGACGAGCGCGATCACAGAGTCTCAGGAGATTCGGAGACCAATCCTGGCCTACACGTGTGAAACCCCGTCTCTACTAAAAATACAAAAACTAGCCGGGCGAGGTGCGTAGGCGCCTGTAGCTCCCAGCCTACTCGGGAGGCCTGAGGCAGGAGAATGGCCGTTAAACCCGGGAAGGCCCGGAGCTTGCAGTGAGCTGAGATCCGGCACTGCACTCCAGCCCGGGCGACAGAGCGAGACTCCGCCTCAAAAAAAAAAAAAAAAAAAAAAAATAGAGACAGGATCTCTGTCACCCAGGGTGGGGTGCAGTGACTTGATCTTGGCTCACCGCAATCTCCACCTCCCAGGCTCAAGCGATCCTCCCACCTCGGCCTCCCCAGTAGCTGGGACCACAGGTGTGCACCACGATGCCCAGTTAATTTTTGTATTTTTTGTATTTTTGTATTTTTTGTAGGGTTTCTCCATGTTGCCCAGGCTGGTCTTGAATTTCTGGGCTCAAGGCAATCAGACTTGGCCTCCCAAAATGCTGGGATTACAGGCTTGAGCCACTGCACCTGGCCTTGCTCTTCCTTTTTTTGAGACAGGGTCTGGCTTTGTCCCCAGGCTAGAGTGCAGTGGCGCTATCATGACTCACTGCAGTCTCAGCCTCCTAGGTTCAAGGGATCCTTCCACCTCAGCCTCTGAGTAGCTGGGACTACAGATGTGCACCAACACACCTGGCTGATTTTTTTTGTTTGTTTTTTGGTAGAGATGAGGGTCTCCCCATATTGCCCAGGCCAGTCCTAAACTCCTGGGCTCAAGAGATCTGCTCATCTCAGTCTCTGAAAGTGCTGGGATTACAGGTGTGAGTCACTGCACCTGGCCAAGATGGTATAATTTAAGCAAGCTCCCAGGTTTTCCAGAACCACACAGTGAAGAGCATGGCTATAGAATGGTGGTTCTTACACTTTAGGTGTATGAGAATCACTGGGAGGGCTTGTTAAACCACCCCCAGGGTTTCTGACTTAGAAGGTCTGGGGTGGCATATGATATTCTGAATTTCTAACAAGTTTCTCTGTGATACTGATGTTGCCTGTCTGGGGACCACACTTGGAGATCCACTGCTGCCAAGGAAAGCATATTAGATTGTGAGAGTCAAAACCTGGGTTACTAACTGGCCCTATGACTCTATCAAGTAGAAATGCATTCAACAGAACAACCAATTAACAGTAGCTTAAACAAATAATAGTTTGTTTTTCTCATTTGTTAAATCCAGAGGTGGGCAGTCCAGGTCTCTGGGGTGCTTCTTAGAAAGTCAGCAAGAACACGCGGTCTTTCTTTCTTTCTGCTCCACCATCACTACCATGTGGCTTTTGTGTTCATAGGCACATGATGGCTGTGGAACCAAGTTCGGAGCAGAAAGAACGGAACAGAGATTGGGCATGGTGGCTCACACCTGGAATCCCAGCACTTTGGGAGACTGAGGCAGGAGAATTACTTGAGCCCAGGAGTTTGAGACCAGCCTGGGCAATGTGGTGAAACCCAGTCTGTACAGAAAAGACACAAAATTAGCTGGGAGGCACACACAGGTAGTCCCAGCTACTTGGGAGGCTGAGGTGGGAGGATCACCTGAGCCCAGGAGGTTGAGGCTGCAATGAGCCAAGATCATGCCACAGTACTCCAACCTGGGTAACAGAGTGAGACTCCATTAAAAAAAAAAAAAAAGAAGGAGGTTAGGGAGGGAAAGAGAGAAAGAGAGAGAGAGGGAGGAAGGGAGGGAGGGAGCAGAGTCAATGGTTCACTTGCCCTTTTGAGAAAGTTTACCCAGGAGCCCTGCTCCACGACTTCTGCTTACATCTCATTGGCAAACACAGACCAATCACTGGGCGGTAACTAGGGAGAAAGGGTGAGACTTACTGCTCAACACTGTTTGCCACAGGGACATCAGATATAGACAGAAAATCTTTTTTTTTTTTTTTTTTTTGAGACGGAGTCTCGCTCTGCCACCCAGGGTGGAGTGCAGTGGTGCGATCTCCACTCACTGCAA
This sequence comes from Rhinopithecus bieti, assembly GCF_001698545.2. Lineage (NCBI taxonomy): Eukaryota > Metazoa > Chordata > Mammalia > Primates > Cercopithecidae > Rhinopithecus > Rhinopithecus bieti. Next base: position 57,029 of record NW_016818171.1, on the reverse strand, counting down.
GCTCCGCCTCCCGGGTTCACGCCATTCTCCTGCCTCAGCCTCCCGTGTAGCTGGGACTACAGGCGCCCACCACTGGGTCCGGCTAATTTTTGTATTTTTTTAGTAGAGACGAGGTTTCACCATGTTAGCCAGGATGGTCTCGATCTCCTGACCTCGTGATCTGCCGGTCTTGGCCTCCCAAAGTGCTGGGATTACAGGCCTGAGCCACCGCGCCCGGCTAGACACAAAATCTTAAGTCCTAACTACTTGGAAGACTGAGGCAGGAAGATTGCATGAGTCCAGGAATTGGACTCATGCAATTGGACTCTTTCTCCCTCTCTCCCTCTCTCTCTCTCTGAAACAGTCTTGCTTTGTCACCCAGGGTGCAAAGACTGCAGCCTCGACCTCCTGGCCTCAAGCAATCCTCCCACTTTGGCCTGGGATTAGCGGTGTGAGCCACCATCCCCAAGACAAGGTCTCGCTCTGTTGCCCAGGCTGCAGTGTGGTGGGATGAGCTCATCTCACTGCAGTGACCCTATCTCTTAAATATATGTAATTTCAATGCTACAGAAGCTCCCAAATTAGGCACATACCTCAGCTCTGTGAGCCTCAGTCTGCTTATCCATGAAATGTATGAGATGCATGACTGGCATTTTGCGTAGGACAATTCATCAGTGTGTGGGGCTCTCCTGTGCATCGCAGAGTGTTTAGCCTCTCTAATCTCTAGATACCAAATGCCAATATCACCCACCCACAGCATTGTGATAAAACCACATACCTCTGTGGGTTTGCAAATACCTTCTGGTTGGGGTGGGATATGGGAGGGGACCACCTTCCTGGGCTGGAAACAACTATACTTTTTTTTTTTTCTGTCACACAGGCTGGAGTGCAATGGTGTGATCATAGTTCACACCATTGAACTATGATCACTGCAGCCTCAAACTCCTGGGCTCAAGCAATCCTCCTACCTCAGCCTTTGGAGTAGCTAGAAGTACAAGCACACAACACCATGTTCATCTAATTTTTAGGTTTTTTTAAGAGATGGGGGTCTCATTGTGTTGCCTAGGCTGTAGCCTCTTTTATAAAGGTTAGAGGTTTTTTTGTTTTCTGTTTTCTTTTAACTTTCTTTCTTTTTGAGACGGAGTCTCGCTCTGTTGCCAGGCTGAAGTGCAATGGCGCAATCTCGGCTCCCTGCAACCTCCACCTCCCAGGTTCAAGGGATTCTCCTGCCTCAGTCTCCCAAGTAGCTGGGATTACAGGTGCATACCACCATATCCGCGTGATTTTTGTATTTTTAATAGAAATAGGATTTCACTATGTTGGCTAGGTTGGTCTCGAACCCCTGACCTCAAGTGATCCTCCTGCCTTGGCCTCCCAAAGTGCTGGGATTAAAGGCGTGAGCCACTGCACCTGGCCTCCATCTACTATTGTTCCAATGATCTAACTACTTCCAAATCACTCCTCCATATTCCCAGAAGACCTTCCTCTCCACATTGGGCCTCACTCTCATTCCAGGTGACTTTTATTAGGTTGGTGCAAAAGTAGTTGCAGTTTTTGCCATTACTTTTATTTTATTTTATTTATTTTTTGAGACAGAGTCTTGCACTGTTGCCTGGGCTACAGTGCAGTGGCGCGATCTCAGTTCACTGCAACCCTTGCCTCCTAGGTTCAAGCAATTCTCCCGCCTCAGCCTCCCAAGTAGTTGGGATTACAGGGACCTGCCACTACGGTCTGGCTAATTTTTTGTATTTTTAGTAGAGATGGGGTTTCACTATGTTGGCCAGGCTGGTCTCCAATGCCTGACCTTGTGATCCACCTGCCTCGGCCTCCCAAAGTGCTGGAATTACAGGTGTGAGCCACCGCACCTGGCCTATTTTTTTAATTTTTTATTTATTTATTTTTTGAGATGGAGTCTCACTCTGCCGCCCAGGCTAGAGCGCTATGGCTCTATCTTGGCTTACTGTAACCTCTGCCTCCCAGGTTCAGGTGATTCTCCTGCCTAAGCCTCCTGAGTAGCTGGAAATACAGGTGCCCACTGCCACAACTGGCTAATTTTTGTATTTTTAGTAGAGACGGGTTTCACCATGTTTACTGGCCAGGCTGGTTTCAAACCCCTGACCTCAGGTGATCTGCCCACCTCGGCCTCCCAAAGTACTAGGAATACAGACATGAGCTGCTGCGCCCGGCCGCCATTACCTTAATGGCAAAAAGCACCATTACTTTTGCATCAACCTAATATGTCCATCTGGATGGTCCTGGCCAGACTGGCAGTTCCCCTTTACCAACACCCTTTACCTCTTCTCTATTTCATTTGCCCACACAATGACCAGAGCCCAGCACTTGCCATCCATGAGCAATTCCTTAACCTTAAACTTCACTGGCTCTGGCCAGGTGTGGTGGCTGTAATCCTAGCACTTTGGGAGGCCAAGGCAGATGGATCACTTGAGGTCAGGAATTCGAGACCAGCCTGGCCAACATAGTGAAACCCCATCTCTACTAAACATACAAAAATTAGCCAGGTGTGATGGCGCGTGCCTGTAGTCCCAGCTACTCTGGACACTGAGACAGGAGAATCTCTAGAACCCAAGAGGCGAAGTTGCAGTGAGCTGAGATCATGCCACTGCACTCCAGCTGGGGCAACAGAGCAAGATTCCTTCTTAAAAAACAAAAAAAACAAAAACAAAAAAACTTCAGTGGCTCATTCATGGTTCATCACTTCCTGCATCTCCAGTTTCTCATTCCCTTGGTCTCATTCTTCTTCCCTGCGCTGATTCACCCTCCTCAGCTTTTAGCCCCATTCTAGCTTCACATTCTTCTTCCTGCAGCCTGGATATGCTGATCCATCCCTCCTCCATTCCCCTGATCCTCACCTCATCCTTCTGGGAGAACACCAGCCCTGGCTCCAGCTGACTTTCTGCCCTCTTATCCCACACTTGGCAGCTGAGCACTGATGGAGCCAGTGCACACCCAAGCAGATGGTTGCCATGACAACCTGGTGGTCTCTGGCCGCCCCACCTCCTCCACTCCTGGGCTGAGAGTTCTTCTGAGCTGTCCTTGTCAGCCCTTTCTGTTTCCTACCTTTATCCTCCTCCCTTCTCATTGTCACTCTCGACAGATAACTTCACTCCTACTTGTAGGTGAAAATAGAAGCCATCAGGCAGAAGCCCCCTCAACATCCTGCCCCCGACTCCCACCCCACTGAAACATTTATTTTTATCCACTCTTATCCTTTCCTCCCTTTTATTGTAGGAAAGGTTTCCTTCCTGTAGTTAATCCCTCCACCTGAGCCCTGCATCCCAGCAGTTCAGCCTCCTCAGGGACCTTGGCTCTGAAAATCCCCTCTCTGCCCTTTCAGTATTTTAACATGTTAGCCTCTTTTCTTCTAAATGCCGACACTACTAGTCTCCCTTTCTCTCTTTTCTCTTGGAGTAAGGGTTCCTAACCTTTTTAAACTGTGGATTCCCTCAGCAGTCTGGTGAGGGTTTTTTTATTTTGTGTTTTGTTTTTTGAGGCAGAGTCTCACTCTGTCACCCAGGCTGGAGTGCAGGGGTGCGATCTAGGTTCATTGCAACCTCCACCTTCCCAGTTCAAGCAATTCTCCTGCCTCTGCCTCCCAAGTAGCTGGGATTACAGGTGCCCGCCACCATGCCCAGCTAAATTTTTTGTATTTTTAGTACAAAAATACCATGTTGGCCAGGCTGGTCTCGAACTCCTGACCTCAGATGATCTGCCTGCCTCAGCCTTCCAAAGTGCTGGGATTACAGGCATGGGCCACTGCACCCGGATGATGTTTTTTGAATACATAAAATGATACACATAGAATTACCACAGGAACCAATTACATACAATATGTTGTTACAATATTTTTAAGTTGCATGAATAATTTTTGACATAGTTATATATTTTCTTTTATTTTGTGCCCTTTATTAATGCATTCGATAATGAGATCTTGAAGTGGGCCTAATAACTTCTGTATTTAAATTTTTTTTTTTTTTTTTTTTTTTTTTTTGAGACAAGGTCTCACTCTGTTGCTCAGGTTAGAGTACAATGGCATGATCATAGCTCACTGTAACTTCAGACTCCTGGACTCAAGCAATCCTCCTGCCTTAGCCTCACAAAATGTTGGAACTATAGTCATGTGCCACCACGCCTGGCTAATTTTTTTTATTTTTATTTTTTTGTAGAGAGAGGGGGTCTGTATGTTGCCCAGGCTGGTCTCAAACTCCTGGTCTCAAACTCCTGGGCTCTCACCTAGGCCTCCCAAAGTGCTGGGATTACAGGTGTGAGTCATCACATCCAGCAATTTCTGTCTTTTTAAAATATTGATAATTATAAGCAATATTTTACAATATCTGCATCAAAAAAACTTTTTTCAGTAGCTGAGCATGGCAGCATGTGCCTATAGTTCCAGCTATTCGGTAGGCTGAGGTGGGAGGATTGCTGAAGCCTGAGAGGTTGCAGCTCCAGTGCATGGTGATTACACCACTATATTCCAGCCTGGGCAACAGAGCGAGACCCTGAACCCTCCAAAAAAAAAAAAAAGGGTATACTCACTGACCACGTCCTTATCTTCCACACGTCTCAATTTTATGATTTCTCAAACATCCATTTGTGCCAACTGTGTATAAGGATAAGCAGTGATTGTTTCGGCAGCATATATACTAAAATTGGAATGATACAGAGATTAGCAAAATTAAATTAAAATTCAAAATACAGAAAGAATAAGTAACCTTTTGCAGTCTAGTTTTACTCCATGGCCCAGGGCCACTAGTCTCTCCAAAGTTTCACATGGTCCCATGAATTTTTTTTTTTTTTTTTTTTGCGACAGAGTCTCACTCTGTTGCCCAGTCTAGAGTGCAAGTGTCATTCACTCAGCTCACTGCAACCTCTGCCTCCCAGCCTCAAGCGATTCTCCTCCCTCAGCCTCCCAAGTAGCTGGGATTACAGGTGCGCACCACCACGCCTGGCTAATTTTTGTGTTTTTAGTAGAGATGGGGTTTCACCATGTTGGCCAGGCTGGTCTCAAACTCCTGACCTTAAATAGTCCATCCACTTAGGCCTCCCAAAATGCTGGGATTACAGGCATGAGCCACCGTGCCTGGGCCCTTGAATTTAAAGTACCTTTCTCTTTTCTTTTTTTTTGAGACAGAGTTTTGCTCCTGTTGCCCCGCCTGGAGTACAATGGAGCGATTTCAGCTCACTGCAACATCTGCTTCCCGAGTTCAAGTGATTCTCCTGCCTCAGCCTCCTGAGTAACTGGGACTACAGGCATGCGCCACCATGCCTGGCTAATTTTGTATTTTTAGTAGAGACAGGGGTTTCTCCATGTTGGTTAGGCTGGTCTCGAACTCCTGATCTCAGGCGGTCTACCCGCTTCAGTTTCCCAACGTGCTGGGATTACAGGCGAGAGCCACCACACCCGGCTTTTCTTTTCTTCTTCTTTTTTTTTTTCAATAGGCATGTTTCAGAGCTCAGTTTGATTATGTAACATCTAGCATGAGTGACTCCATTCTGGTTTGGTCTGAATTGCTAGGGTCTAGGACAGAAAGCTAGTCTAAAGTGATGGCCTCCTGTAAATTGTATTTAACAGCATGAATAGGGTCTTACAGGGAGAATACGTGGTGTGGGAACATCCTAGATTGGAAGAGGATTAGACTAGAACCTGACAGTGAATGGCAAAGAAAAATGAAGGAGCAAGCAAAAAAAGCAGAAGGAAACCTGGCATGTGTCAGTATGGTTTCATTGCCTACCCCTTCATTTGGGACAAAGCCTTGATTTTGTTTTGCATTCCACCCTTCCTCCAAGTGGTTCAGCAATGAGTCCTGATTAATCCAAGCCAATCTTGTTATCACAATTTCCCTGCTAGGGACTGATTTAGGAAGGGACATATGATGCAATTCAGGCCAGTGAGATGTGAGGAAAGACTTCTGGGGGCTTCTGGGGAAGGTCTCCTCATTGGTTAAAAATAAAGAGACATATGGGAAGAGACACACTCACTAGCTGCATGTTTTCATGTTGGGATAGAGCATTGGAATGACTTGTATTAGGGTTTTCCAGAGAAACAGAACCAGTAGGTTCTAGATATAGATATATAGATAGATATTTATATATGAGGAGATTTACAGGAATTGGCTTATGTGGTTATGGAGGCCAGGAAGCCCCACGATATGCTCTCTGCGAGCTGGAGAACCTGGAAAGCCAGTGTGTAATTCTGTCTGAGTCCAAACGCCGGGTAATCAGCCGAGGGCCAATGATGTGGGTCCCACTCCGAGTCTGGAAGCCCAAGTCTGAGGGTAGGAGGAAATGGGTGTCTCAGCGCAAGGAGAGAGAGTGAGTTCACCCTTGCTCCATCCTTTTGTTCTATTCAAGCCTTTAATGGATTGAGGGATGCCTACCCACACTGGGAGAGCCATCTGCTTCACTCAGTTCATCAGCTCAAATGAAAATCCCTTCCAGAAACATCCTCATAGACACAGCCAGAAATAATGTTTTACCAGTTATCTGGGCATCCCTTAGCCCAGTCAAGTAATACACCCAATTAACCATCACACACTGCTACAGTCATCCTTGAACAGTGCAGAGAGCACCTTTACGACAAGCCATCGTCTTCAGGGTGGTAGATCAGAATGGTGGATGGTAGCTGGGAGCAGCAGCTCATACATGTAATCCCAGCACTTTGGGAGGCCAAGGCAGGCAGATTGCTTGATCCGAGAAGTTCAAGACTAGCCTGGGTGACATGGTGAAACCCTGTCTCTACCAAAAAAAAACAAAAAAATTAGCTGGGCGTGGTGGCGCATGCCTGTAGTCCCAGTACTTTGGAAGGCTGAGGCAGGAGGATCATTTGAGCCCAGAGGTTGAGGCTGTGGTGGGCCAAAATCATGCCACTGTACTCTAGCCTGGGTTATAGAGTGAGACCCTGTCTCAGAAAAACAAAAAGGTGGAAAGTACCCAAGTCCCTGATGACACTGCTGAGCCTTCAAATTAATCAGCCCTGAAGCTCTTCAAATGTGAGACATATTTTTCCTATGATTTAAGCTATTTGACTTGAAGTCTTTTTTTTTTTTTTTTTTTTGCAGCTAAAGGCACAGCCATAGAGAAGAATACTGCAAGAGCCTAGGCAGCAGAAAGCTCCAAAGAAGAAATGAGCTGGCATCTAAGGCTGCAGGGAAACGGAGTCATATGGAGACAGAACAAGGTACTTTAGGCTGGGTGTGGTGGCACATGCCTGTAATCCTAGCTACTTGGGAGGCTGAGGCAGGAGAATCACTTGAACCCGGGAGGCAGAGGTTGTAGTGAGCCGAGATCGCACCACTGCACTGTGCCAGCTTGAGCAACAAGAGTGACACTCCATCTCAAAGAAAAAAAAAATGGCCAGGCACAGTGGCTCATACCTGTAATTCCAGCATTTTGGGAGGCCAAGGCAGGAGCATTACTTGAGGTCAGGAGCTTGAGACCAGCCTGGCCAACATGGTGAAACCCAGTCTCTACTAAAAATACAAAAATTACCTGGGCATGGTGGTGTGTTCCGGTAATCCCAGCTTCTTGGGAGGCTGAGGCAGGAGAATCGCTTGAACGTGGGAGGCAGAGGTTGCAGTGAGCCAAGATCATGCCATAGCACTCCAGCCTGGGTGGTAGAGTAAGACTCTGCCTCAAAAAAAAAAAAATTTAAAAAAAAAAACCCACGAGTTCACAGCAACCATCCAACAGGGCTCAGATTTACCTGTTGCCGTAATGATAATGATGTCCCCTCTGATTTTAATCCTCTGTAAGGAAACAACCATCCACTTCTTTTGTTCTGTTTCTGCTTTCCCTCAGTCGCGTTTCTGTCTATAAAACCAATCTTTTGTGGCTGGGGCTGCGGCGGCTCACGCCCTGTCATCCAGGCACTTGGGAGGGCGATGTGGCTGATCACAAGGTCAGGAGATCGAGACCATGTCGGGCTTAACATGGTGAACCCTGTCTGTCTACTTAACATACAAAAATTAGCTGGGGAAGGCGGGTGTGCGGCGCCCCTGTAGTCCCAGCTGCCTCGGGCAGGCTGAGGCAGGAGCAATGGCGTGAACCTGGGAGGCAGAGTTTGCGTGAGGCTGAGATTGCACACTGCACGTCGCCTGGGGACAGTGCAAGACTCCGTCTCAAAAAACAAAAAAAAAAAAAAAAAAAAAACCCAGAACCACGGCCTAATTTGTAACCTCACAGAGATGACTCTGGCACTAGTGAACAATGCTGCTGTGATTTATGCGAAACCTCAGTTGGCCACATTTTGTTACTAAGCCAAAGTTGAGCTGGTTCCTCCACCCCTGTTGAGATCCCTAGAGCTATCTAAAGCCTGGGGGAAAAAAATAAGTCACTAGTGCTCAAACTGGTAGCTTCAAACCGCTCATAGTTAAGTGCTGAATGATTTGGTGGCCACTGAGGTGGGAATGTGGTTTTATGTTTGGAGAGATCACAGGCAAGTGTGGCATGATTGGCTGTAATATTTGAAGAACAAGACTAGCGAACAATACAGTCAGGATGGCTAAAAGTGACCCCAAGAAACCAAAGGGCAAGATGCCTGATTATGCCTTCTTTGTGCAGACATACAGAGAAGAACATAAGAAGAAAAACCCAAAGGTCCCTGTCAATTTTGCAGAATTTTCCAAGAAGTGCTCTGAGAGGTGGAAGACAATGTCCGAGAAAGAGAAATCTAAATTCGATGAACTGGCAAAGGCGGATAAAGTGCACTATGATCAGGAAATGAAGGATTATGGACCAGCTAAGGGAGGCAAGAAGAAGAAGGATCCTAATGCTCCCAAAAGGCCACCATCTGGATTCTTCCTGTTCTGTTCAGAATTCTGCCCCGACATCAAATCCACAAACCCCAGCATCTCTATTGGAGACGTGGCAAAAAAGCTGGGTGAGATGTGGAAGAACTTAAATGACGGTGAAAAGTAGCCTTATATCACTCAGGCAGCAAAGCTGAAGGAAAAGTATGAGAAGGATGTTGCTGTCTACAAGTCGAAAGGAAAGTCTGATGGCACAAAGGGTCCTGCTAAAGTTGCCTGGAAAAAGGTGGAAGAGGAAGATGAAGATGAGGAGTTCCCTATTCTACACTGGGTGCTGACTTTTTGGTATGTTTATCTCCTTCACAAAACCATATGACTTTGGTTTGCTATCTCTATTTTCCGAGCTTAAAACAGTATGCAAGGCCGGGCGTGGTGGCTCACACCTGTAATCCCAGCACTTTGGGAGGCCAAGGCAGGTGGATCACCTGAGGTTGGGAGTTTGAGACCAGCCTGGCCAACATGGAGAAACCCTGTCTCTACTAGAGATACAAAATTAACTGGGCATGGTGGCTCGTGCCTGTAGTCTCAGCTACTCGGGAGGCTGAGGCAGGAGAATTGCTTGAACCCGGAAGGCGGAGGTTGCAGTGAGCTAAGATCGCACCATTGCACTCTGGCCTGGGCAACAAGAGCGAAATTCTGTCTCCAAACAAAACAAAACAAAACAGTGTGCAAACTTGCACATGTACCCACTGAACCTAGAATAAGAGTTGGAAAGAAAAAAAAAAAGATATGGCAAATAAATCTATCAAGAAAAGGGGCCAGGCGTGGTGGCTTACGCCTGTAATCCCAACACTTTGGGAGGCCGAGGCAGGCGGATCATGAGGTCAGGAGATGGAGACCATCCTGGCTAACATGGTGAAACCCCGTCTCCACTAAAAATACAAAAAATTAGCCGGGCGTGCTGGCGGGCGCCTGTAGTCCCAGCTCCTCGGGAGGCTGAGGCAGGAGAATGGCGTGAACCCAGGGGCCGAAGCTTGCAGTGAGGCGAGATGGCACCACTGCACTCCAGCCTGAGAGAGCAAGACTCACTCTCAAAAAAAAAAAAAATCTACCAAGAAAAAAATACCAGTGTGCCAGCATATTATAGATGCATAATAAAAAAAAATAATAATAATCAAATGATCTACAAACAGGATTACTTTTAGGCTTATTTTCTTTTTTTTTCTTTTTTTCTTTTCTTTTTTTTTTTTTTTGAGACAGAGTCTCCCTCTGTTGCCCAGGCTGGAGTGCAGTGGCCGGATCTCAGCTCACTGCAAGCTCCGCCTCCCGGGTTTACGCCATTCTCCTGACTCAGCCTCCCGAGTAGCTGGGACTACAGGCACCCACCACCTTGCCCGGCTAGTTTTTTGTATTTTTTAGTAGAGACGGGGTTTCACCGTGTTAGCCAGGATGGTCTTGATCTCCTGACCTCATGATCCGCCCCTCTCGGCCTCCCAAAGTGCTGGGATTACAGGCTTGAGCCACCGCGCCCGGCCTAGGCTTATTTTCTTTTTCCTATTCCTTGAGAAAACAATACAGAAACAGCCCATTTTGTTCTATTTCACAACTAAAATATGAATTTAGTACAACTCCCTTCACATAAAGAGCATTAGCTCTTTGCCTTCATTGTTTTAATTTTTCCTTTTCTTTCTTTGTTTTGTTTTATTTTGTTTTGTTTTTGAGACAGAGTCTTGCTCTGTGCCCGGGCTGGAGTGCAGTGGCACGATCTTGGCTCACTGCAACCTCTACCTCCCTGTTTCAAGCAATTCCCCTGCCTCAGCCTCCTAAGTAGCTGGGATTACAGGCGGACGCCACCATGTCTGGCTAATTTTTTTTTTTTTTTTTTTTGTATTTTTAGTACAGATGGGGTTTCACCATGTTGGCCAGACTGGTCTCGAACTCCTGACCTCAAGCAATCCATCCACCTCGGCCTCCCAAAGAGCTGGGATTACAGACGTGAGCCACCGCGCCTGGCCCCCTTTTCTTTATTTCGAAAGTTAAACTCCCCGGGGTCATAAGATTCCAGTCTCATGACTAAAAGCAGTTCTAATTAGCTGCTCTTCTTCCCAGTCAATGCTGCAGCCTCATTTGCCCACCTCACACCTCTGCCTCCTTACCTTGACAAGATACCTGCGCTCCTGACATATTGGAGGCTGGGCATTCAGGAAAGGTCAGAAATGAAAGTGCATTCCAAAACATGTTTTATTCCACCTGGGATGTCCAAGAAAGGCTGTGGGCATTTAACAAACTTGTTAGTTTACAAATGCTACATTTATTATCAGAGGCAGACCAAGGCCTCAGACTAAGGAACAGCACATCCCACTGCATTATCACAACCCAGACCAGAGAACTTGGAGCCAAGCAAATTAAAGTCAACATTCAACAATCAAGCCATGGGTAAATGACCTTGAGGCCCTGAATGTGAAACCTATGAGAAGGACAATGAATCTGAGCAGAAGCTCAACCTCATGAAAGTTTGATCTTAAACTGAATCTGTGGGATCATAAGTACTTGGGTGTTCAAGACCAGCCTGGGCAACTCCCGTCTCTACAGAAAAAAAAAAAAAAAAAAAAAAAAAAAATTGGCCAGGTGAAGTGGCTCATGCCTGTAATCCCAGCACTTTAGGAGGCCAAGGCAGGAGGATCACCTGAGGTCAGGAGTTCGAGACCAGCCTGGCCAACATGGTGAAACTTCGTCTCTACTAAAAATACAAATTAGCCGGGCATGGTGGCTGCTGCCTGTAATTTCAGCTACTTGAGAGGCTGAGGTGGGAAAATTGCTTGAACCCCAGATGGGGTGTTGCAGTAAGCTGAGATCGTGCCACTGCACTCCAGCCTGGGCGACAGAGTGAGACTCTGTCTCAAAAACAAACAAACAAACAAAAATTAGCCAATGTGGTGGTATGTGTCTGTAGTCCCAGATTCTCAGGAGGTTGAGGTGGGAGGATCAATTGAGCCCAGGACTCAGGAGGTCGAGACTGCAATCAGCCATGATTGTGCCAGTGTACTCCAGCCTGGACGACAGAGCAAGATCTTGTCTCAAAAAAAAACAAAAAAAACAAAAAAAACAAAAAAAACACAAACTTTCGCCTGCAGCAGCAGCCAAGCTATACCTCAGTTCTGATTGCATCTAGTGATAATAATAAAAGTGGTTAATATTTGTTAAGTGCTTACTATGAGTCAGTCACTGTGCTAGGTGCTCATGCATCATCGCATTTAACCCATATCGACTGGTCAGTTCTCAGGAGAAATGGAAAGCATACCCTGCTAATGACTGGGAGACCTACAGTCAGATCTGCGAGTACATTTCAATTTCCAACCTATTTCTATAAGACTAGGAAGACAGGAGCCTCCTTTGTGTTAGAGATGGCTTCTGAGAGGAACTGTGCCGTGCAACTCCTCCAACTCAGATTCACGTTTTCCATTTTTTTTTTTTTAATTTGAGATGGAGTTTCACTCTTGTTGCCCAGGCTAGAGCGCGATGTCACGATCTCTCAGCTCACTGCAACCTTCGCCTCCCAGGTTCAAACACTTCTTCTTCCTCAGCCTCCCGAGTAGCTGTGATTACAGGCATGTGCCACCATGCCCAGCTAATTTTTTGTATTTTTAGTAGAGATGAGGTTTCTCCATGTTAGTCAGGCTGGTCTTGAACTCCCAACCTCAGGTGATCCACATGCCTCGGCCTCCCAGAGTGCTGGGATTACAGGCGTGAGCCACCGCACTTGGCCAAATTCACATTTTCTAACCTGCTTGCCTACAACCTGGGATTTGAAGAAAGTTTTCCAACTTTTGGGAGACTTAAACTCATCCTTCAACTTTGGGGAGACTATATGTTTGAGTAAGGCACTGTTATGAATCACAAGAAAAGAAAAAATTTAATTCCCCGGTTTCCCGAGTATATGAACTAATTATCATTGTTATTATTGTTTTATTTTATTTAATTAATTACTTTATTTTTTGAGACGGAGTTTCACTCTTGTTGCCCAGGCTGGACTGCAATGGCACGGTCTTGGCTCACTGCAACCTCTGCCTCTCGGGTTCAAGCGATTCTCCTGTCTCATCCTCCCAAGTAGCTGGGATTACAGGTGACCATCACCATGTCCAGCTAATTTTTGTATTTTTAGTAGAGATGGGGTTTCATCACATTGGCCAGGCTGGTCTCGAACTCATGACCTCAGGTGATCCATTCGCCTCGGCATCCCAAAGTGCTGGAATTACAGGCGTGAGCCACCGCACCTGGCCTATTTTATTTTTTTTGAGAGTCTTACTCTGTAGCTCAGGCTGGAGTGCAGTGGCGAGATCTCGGCTTACTGCAACCTCTGCCTCCCAGGTTCAAGCGATTCTCCTGACTCAGCCTCCCAAGTAGCTGTAACTATAGGCATGTGCCACCATCCGGATCATTTTTGTATTTTTAGTAGAGACAGCAGTTCACCACGTTGGCCAGGCTGGTCTCGAACTCTCGACCTCAAGTGATCCGCCTGCCTCGGCCTCCCAAAGTGCTGGGATTACAGGCGTGAGCCACCACACCTGGCTAATTATTATTATTTTTAGAGATGGGGGTCTCGCTATGTTGCCCAGACTGGGCTCCTCTGCTCAACCAATCCTGGGCCTCCCAAGTACCTGGGACTACAGATGGTGCCACCGCGCCCGGCTTTAGCTTACTACACTAAAGCCCTACAGACTCACGTGGCCGGGGACCAGTTTATTCTCACCTCTTGAAGCCATGCGCTTCACCTGGGCGGACAGGGAGAAGCCTCTGAAGACAGCCAGCCCCTAAGGAGTGGTTCTGTCAGGGGAAGGGAGCCTCAAGGCTAACGAAGGAGCTCCGATCCCGCCCTTCAACTTCAGAGGGAGCAGTGAACCTCTTTCCCTGAAAGGACGAGATTACCGGGTCCTCTTGGGGGACTCTGGAGATCCACCTGGCCGGAGCTGGAGGAAGCTGGGAGGCCCGGTGGGGTGCGGGGAGGGAAACTGAGCCGAGGCCGGGTAGAGGGCGGGCGTGGGGCGAGCCAGAGACTTCTCAAGAAGCCCAGAGGATTCTGGGGACTGGAAAGCGGCCGAGTTCTTTAAAAAAAAAAAAGAGAGAGAGAGAGAATGAAGAAAACAAAATCTCTCGTCTGAGCGTGACTCTTGGCGGTGGTGCTTTCTCCAGCGCCTCTGCAGCGGTTCCCAGAGAAAGCCCGCCAGGCAGGGACAGACGGACAGACCGACGCAACGGTCTTCCCAGCGCAGACTTGGAACGCCCCAGGGGGTGGGGGAGGCTGCACCGCCTGTTCAGTAATTGGTTTGGAGACAATTGGCCATCCATATGGAAAAGATAAAGTAGATCCTATCTGACAGCAGGCCTCCAAATAAATTCCAGATGAACTAGAGCCCGACAGGGAACAAGCAACGCTATTATAGAGCTTTGGGAGGAAAACGTAAAGATAACTGTATGACACGGGGATAGGGGATGTTTTCTCTAACGAAGTATAAAACGTGCAAAACATAAAGGAAACGATAGTATGGACCGGGCGCAGTGACTCCCGCCTGTAACCCCAGCACTTTGGGAGGCTGAGGAGGGAGGGTCGCTTGAGCCCAGGAGTTTTTGTTTTTGTTTTCTTGAGACAAGACCTCTTGCTCTTGCCCAGGCTGGAGTGCAGTGGCAGCGGGATCTCTGCTCACTGCAACCTCCGCCTCCCAAGGAGCTGGGTGGGGCTACAGGCACCGGCATCACACTTGGCTAATTAAAAAAAAATTTTTTTGGCCAGGCGCGGGGCTCACGCCTGTAATCCCAGCACTTTGGGAGGCCAAGGTGGGCGGATCACGAGGTCAGGAGATCAAGACCATCATGACTAACACAGTGAAACCCCGCCTGTACTAAAAATACAAAAAATTAGCCGGGCGTGGTGGGGCGCCTGTAGTCCCAGCTACTCGGGAGGCTGAGGCAGGAGAGTGGTGTGAAACCAGGAGGCGGAGCTTGCAGTGAGCCGAGATTGGGCCACTGCACTTCAGCCTGGGGGACAGGGCGAGACTCCGTCTCAAAAAAAAAAAAAATCCCAAAGTGCTGGGATTACTGGTTATGCCACTGTGCCCAGGGAGCCCAGGAGTCTGAAATCAGCCCGGGCAACACAGCGAGACCCCTGTCTCTCTTTTTTTTTTTTTTTTGAGACGGAGTCTCCCTCTGTCGCCCAGGCTGGAGTGCAGTGGCCGGATCTCAGCTCACTGCAAGCTCCGCCTCCCGGGTTTACGCCATTCTCCTGCCTCAGCCTCCCGAGTAGCTGGGACTACAGGCACCCGCCACCTCGCCCGGCTAGTTTTTTTTTGTATTTTTTAGTAGAGACGGGGTTTCACCGTGTTAGCCAGGATGGTCTCGATCTCCCGACCTCGTGATCCACCCGTCTCGGCCTCCCAAAGTGCTGGGATTACAGGCTTGAGCCACCGCGCCCGGCCTCTATTTTTTTTTTTAAAAGATGGTGTGGTGTTATGATACATACTGGTTTTCATCCACAGCTCAGGACTCCCATTGTCCTTGTTAGTCTTTTGTTATAATATTGGGTGTGTTAGCCCTTAGGGGCAGTATCTGGCCTTCTCCTGCCCTCCTTTCACTCTAACATTCCTGGGCCTTTCTGCCTGTGGGCCTTAAGATCCTCCCATAAAGCTTCCATGAAAACCCTAGAGGACAGGGTTTAGTGAAGCTTCCAGATGCCTGAACACCTGGAGGTTCCTGGAGGGTGGAGTGCCCACAGAGGGGGGCATGGAAGCTCCACAGCCCTGCCCTCAAACCTCACCTTCCATGTCTCTTCATCTGTATCCTTTGCAATCTGCTGGCTTTTTTTTTTTTTTTTGGACAGAGTCTTGCCCTTTCACCCAGGCTGGAGTGCAGTGGTGGGCCATCTCGGCCCACTGCAACCACCACCTCCAAGGTTCAAGCGAGTCCCATTGCCTTAGCCTTCCTTGTAGCTGGGATTACAGGCACCCATCAAAAACACCTGGCTAATTTTTTTTTTTTTAAGTAGAGATGGTTTCACCATGTTGCCCAGGCTGGTTTCGAAGTCCTAACCTCAAATGATCCACTTGCCTCAGCCTCACAAAGAGCTGGGATTATAGGCATGAGCCACTCCACCAGGCCTGCAATATGGTTTCTAATAAACCAGTAATTGTCAGTGTTTTCCCAAGTTCTGTGAGCTGCTCCCACAAATTAATTGGACCCAAAGAGGGGGTCATGAGAACCCCAGTTTGAAGCCTGCTGGTCCGAAGTTCTGGAGGCCCAGACTTGGGACTGGTGTGGGGCAGGGAGGCAATCTTGGGGACTAAGCCCTCAACCTATGAGATCTGACACTATCTCTGGGTAGATGGTGTTGGAACTGAATTAAAGGACACCCAGCTGGTGTCCAGTGCTGGGTGGGGAAAAAAAGCCCCACCTGTATGGTCACAGAAATCTTCTGTGTGGATGATTGCTGTGGCGTGGGAGTAGAGGAAATAGAGAGTTTTCTCTAAACAATTGGTGTTAGTGAAGTGGGATTTGCAGAATGACCCTGACTCACATAAACATGTGGTTTGGGAAGAAAAAGGATAAAAGGGTGGGGGAAGAGGTCTTCAATTCCTGGGTGACCATGTGGTCACCATGGTGTGAAGCCACTACTCTGTTGAGATCAGTTACTAAAGGTAAAACTTACCAGTGGAATTTAGAGATGGATCCAACTCCCCAGGAATTGGTTCATTGAATGCATAAGAAAATGCAAACTAGTAAGAAAAATGTGAAATATTCAGTCCCTTGATTACTGTTATCTATAATGGCTAAAATGAAAGTAAAAGAGGGTGCTGGGTTAGGAATTGAGGCTGGACCAAGCACAGATGTGGGTCTGGCTGAGCTCAGGCCACTAGCCTCAGAGTCACCCACAAAGAAGAAAATTATGTAGGGACAACAGAAAGTACTTCTGAGACCTGTGGTTACCAAGAAGGTAGTCCGTGTAAAGGAACCAAGTAACTATTGAAACCAGAGAGTAGAGTGTGGAGGAATTGTTCCAGTTCGTAGATCAGTATTATTAGCTTCCTGAGGAAGATTTACTAAAATGGATTCTGAGAGTGACTAATTTAGGGGCAGTATGCAGAGTGAAAGAGCATGTTTGGGTGATGTAGGACTCACAGTTCACTATTCTAGTCACAGATGGGTATATACAATTCAGACACACAGGAGGTTATTCCTGAGGGAACAGCCAACCTGGTGGAATGTAGAAAAGTCACTGTAAAGGCTGGGTGGGTGTGGTGGCTCACACCTGTAATCCCAGCACTTTGGGAGGCCAAGGCAGGTGGATCACCTGAGGTCAGGAGTTCAAGACCAGCCGGGCCAACATGGTGAAATCCCATCTCTATTAAAAATACAAAAATTAGCCGGGCGTGGTGGCTCATGCCTGTAATCCCAGTTACTCGAGAGGCTGAGGCAAGATAATCACTTGAACACGGGAGACGGAGGTTGCAGTGAGCCAAAATCATGCCACTGCATTCCAGCCTGGGCAACAGAAAGAGGCTCTGTCTCAAAGAAAAAAAAAATAGCTGGCATGGTGGCCTGTACCTGTGGCCCCAGCTACTCAGGAGGCTGAGGTGGAAGGATAGCTTGAGCCCAGGATGTTAAGGCTGCATAAAAAGTCTCAGAGGCCGGGTGCAGTGGCTTACGCCTGTAATCCCAACATTTTGGAAGGCCAAGGTGGGCAGATCACAAGGTCAGGAGTTTGAGACCAGCCTGGCCAACATGGTGAAACCCCATCTCTACTAAAAATACAAAAATTAGCAGGGTATGGTGGAGCGTGCCTATAATCCCAGATACTTGGGAGGCTGAAGCAGAAGAATTGCTTGAACCCAGGAGGTAGAGGTTGCACTGAGCTGAGATCAAGCCATTGCACTCCAGCCTGGGCTACAGAGTGAGACTACATCTCAAAAAAAAAAAAAAAAAAAAAAAAAAAAAAAAAAGGCGGGGCGTGGTGTGGCTCACGCCTGTAATCCTAGCACTTTGGGAGGCCAAGACAGGCAGATCACCTGAGTCGACCAACATGGAGAAACCCCGTCTCTACTAANGTGCCTATAATCCCAGATACTTGGGAGGCTGAAGCAGAAGAATTGCTTGAACCCAGGAGGTAGAGGTTGCACTGAGCTGAGATCAAGCCATTGCACTCCAGCCTGGGCTACAGAGTGAGACTACATCTCAAAAAAAAAAAAAAAAAAAAAAAAAAAAGGCTGGGCGTGGTGTGGCTCACGCCTGTAATCCTAGCACTTTGGGAGGCCAAGACAGGCAGATCACCTGAGGTCGACCAACATGGAGAAACCCCGTCTCTACTAAAAATACAAAATTAGCTGGGCGTGATGGCGCATGCCTGTAATCCCAGCTACTTGGGAGGCTGAGACAGAAGAATCGCTTGAACCCGGGAGGTGGAGCTTGCGGTGAGTCCAGATTGCGCCATTTGCACTCCAGCCTGGGCAACAAGAGCGAAACTCTGTCTCAAAAAAAAAAAAAAAGATTTTAACTTGGCTGAGCATGGTGGCTCACACCTGTAATCCCAGCAATTTGGGAGGCTGAGGCAGGTACATTACCTGAGCTCAGGGGTTCAAGACCAGTCTGGGCAACATGATGAAACCCCTGTCTCTACCGAAAATACAAAAAAATTAGCCAGGTGTGGTGGTGTATCCCTGTAATCTCAGCTACTAGGGAGGCTGAGCCAGGAGAATTGCTTGAACCTGAGAGAGGCAGAGGTTGTAGTAAGCCAAGATCGTGCCACTGCACTCCAACCTGGGCAACAGAGTGAGACTTTGTCTCAAAAAAAAAAAGACCTTAAGTGGCATTGACAGTGTTTGTGATTCTAGAATCAGGCTACATTTCATTCCATAAAATAAATAGAATGAGTATTCAGATGAGTCAAGCACAGGTTAGTTTTATGGATGAAAAAGGGCAGAGAAATAGAAACAGAAGAAAAAAAAGTAGATTGGTCATTTCAAAGTTACTTTTCTTGTAAAGGTTAAAGCAGAAAGGACTTCCGTATCATGCCGGCTAAAACTGGCCTGTTTGGGGTTTTGGCTATTCCTTCTCTCTCCTGATTCCTCTGAAGGTTTGATAAACAACTTAGTGTTGCTTAGTGACATGGAACTTTAGCATGAGTGACTCCATTTTGGTTTGGTCTGTTGGGCCTAGCACAGAAGCTCAGTGCAAACCAATAGCCTCCTATAAAAATTTATATAATTGAACCCTTGTGCATCGCTGGTGGGAATATAAACTCGCTGCAGCTACCATGGAAAATCATATGGCGATTCCTGAGAACATTAAACAGAATTACCATATGATCCAGCAATTCTACCTGTGGGTATATATCCAAAATAATTGAAAGCAGAGACTCGAACAGGTATTTGTACACTCACATTCAAAGCAGCAACATTCACAACAGCCAAAAGGTGGAAGCAACCCAAATGTGCATGGAGGGATGAATGGTTATGCAAAATGTGGTACATCTATACAACGTAATATTATTCCATTGTAAAAAGGAAGGAAATTCTGACACATGCTACAAAATGGAAGGATCTTGAAGATATTATGTTAAGTGAAAGAAGCCAGACCCAAAAAGACAAATACTGTATAATTCTACTCATATCAGGTGCCTAGAGTACTCAAGGGGAAGTTACTGTTTAATCGCTATAGAGTTTCAGTTTGGGAAGATGAGAAAGTTCTAGAAAAGAATGCTGGTGATGGTTACAGAGCAATGTAAGTGTACTTGATGCCACAGAACTGTATGCAGGAATTACAAATGGTTACAGTGGTAAATTTTGGCCAGGAGTGGTGGCTCATGCCTGTAATCCCAGCATTTTGGGAGGCCGAGGTAGGAGGATTGATTGAGGCCAGGAGTTCAAGACCCTGGGCAACACGGTGAGATTCCCATCTTTATAAAAATACATTTTAAAAATTTAAAAATTACCTGGGTGTGGTAGCACACGCCTGTAGTCCCAGCTACTCGGGAGGCTGAAGTGGGAGGATCACTTAAGCCAGAAGTTCGAGGCTACAGTGAGCTACGATTGCACCACTGCACTCCAGCCTGGGTGACAGAGCAAGACACTTCTAAAAAATAAAAAATGAAAAGGTAACATACATGTGTATGTATTGTAACACCATTGAAAAATAGAAATTTAAACGAAGAAAAGCTGGCTTCTAGCCCTTGGACCTAGCAAAGCTGGCAGAGTCCTCAACTACCAATATAGGTAGGTGACTCCTTACACGTGGACAAGCACGTCCACCTGGTCGCTTCGCCCCTCCCCTCCCCTCCCCNGCATCTGCGTCAAGAGGCGAAGAGAGCGCGCGCTCCCCACGTCCTGCGCGCCTGGCTGCCAGGCATTCGTCTCAGCCGTGACTCTCGCCAGGCCGGGGCTGGGGCGCCCACGTCTGAAGAGCGATGCCCCGGGAGATCATCACCCTGCAGCTGGGCCAGTGCGGCAACCAGAGTGAGCAAGCGAGCGTCGACCCCACCGGTCTCTGGTTCTGCCCCTTCGGGTCCCACCCAAGTGCCTGGCTTCCACCAGTCCCCCTTCCCCTTCCATGAACCCCCTAGCCTGCTGCTCTGGATAACCCAGACCGAGAGCTGCGCTTCCAGCCCGGGGCTGGGGCAGCCACCAGACCCAGGCATCTTGGGTCCACCCTCTGATCGTGTCGGCCTCTGAGACTAAAACTGGGCTCCGCAGGCCTTAAGGCTCCATCAGACCCGGGCATCTCCCCCCTCCCCCAGTTGGGTTCGAGTTCTGGAAACAGCTGTGCGCTGAGCATGGTATCAGCCCCGAGGGCATCGTGGAGGAGTTCGCCACCGAAGGCACTGACCGCAAGGACGTCTTTTTCTACCAGGTGCCCCCAGCGACTTGGCCAGGGGCGGTAATGGCCCGAGGGGGTGGAAGGGAAGGGAGTGGCCTGGTACTGGGAACCCTGCTGGGCAGAGGGGCCAGGCGGCTGGCTTGAGGAGGGAGGGCTGGAGGGAGCCAGAGTTGAGAGGACTTAGGACTTGGGCCACCCTAGCTGATTGGGCCCCCTCCTGGACTCCCCTTGACAGGCAGACGATGAGCACTACATCCCCCGGGCCGTGCTGCTGGACCTGGAGCCCCGGGTGATCCACTCCATCCTCAACTCCCCCTATGCCAAGCTCTACAACCCAGAGAACATCTACCTGTCGGAGCATGGAGGAGGAGCTGGCAACAACTGGGCCAGTGGATTCTCCCAGGTGTCCAGGCGACTATTCCAGAGACCTTTGATATTCCCATCCAGAGGCAAGGCAGGCTCAAGCTACTAGGAATTTGACCGGACTGACAGAAAATAAGAGACAAAAGGTTCCCTGAACAAGAGGGACAGCCAGGGAGAGGTTTATGCAAATTTTGTGCAAATCATTTGCAATAGTAGCACTTCTAGGTTGAGGGCTACAGCCTAGGCTTTGCTCCAGGGTGGCAACAGTATTCCAGGGTAGACAGTGCTGTGCTGAGAAAAGATGCGCTCTGGAACCTTTGGCCTGACCCTCCCTTTCCATGTCTCTATACAGGGTGAGAAAATTCATGAAGACATCTTTGATATCATAGACCGAGAAGCAGATGGAAGTGACAGTTTAGAGGTAAAGTTATGGAGTGGGGGAAGGAATGGGCAGGGAGGCTGAAGAGTGCTGGGGAAAGGTCAGGAGGTGGCCTGGATAGGTGATGTGAGGGGAGCAATTCAATTCAAAACCCATTTATGGAGCATCAGATGTGGGATATTGAGGTGAATAAAATATAATCTTTGTTCTCAAGGAAGTCATAAATCTGAATGTCACTGGCCCCTTAGGCATGAGTCATTCAGCGTCTTCTCCAGCTCCAAACCTTCCCAAGGAGCCTCAGCCTGGATGCGTAAGAGGAAGCTTTGAGACACGGGCATTTTGGGAATGGGGAATGAGCCATGCCGAAGTCTCTCCCCCAGCTCCTTGGAGACTGCCTCTCCATCTCTCCCCATGCTGGGAGCGATCTGTTCCTGGCTTACAACTCTTATAACCTATGTAATTTCCTAAGGGACTAGAGCAATAAGAGTATGTTTTGTTAAAATATTTGACCTTTCGTCCTTGATTTCTGAAACAGCTCCAGAACAGCTCCAGAGTGATAAAGGTGAAAGACAGTCTTTTGTTATTTATAACAAGCCCCTTTCTTTTAGATTAATCTTTCATTTTATTTTGATTAGTTAATTTTACTAACCGCTGTACTAAGGAGGAACAAGTGCCTTTCAACCAAACCTGAGCTTATGTTAAAGAGGCGATTTTTTGGAAAGTCCCAGATAGCCACTGGATGGGGTGTTGGTTGCCAGGGGAACAAACCTGGTGCTCTGAGGGTTGGAATTTACAGGCCCATCCCTCACCTCTGGGGAAGGGAGAGGGATGAAGATTGAGTAGAGCACCAATTGTCAGTGATTTAATCAGTCATGCCTATGTAATGAAGCCTCCATAAAAATCCAAAAGGACTGAGTTCGGGGGCTTCCAGGAAGGTGAACAAGAACACATCCACAGGCCGGGAGGCTGCAAACCCAACACCACAGGGCAGCAGCTCCTGTGCGCCGGACCCTTCCAGAGCTTCCCCTCGGTATCTCTTCATCTGGCTGTTTATTTGTATCCTTTAAAATATCCTTTATAACAAACGGGTAAACGTAAGTAGGTGTCTCCTTGAGTTCTGTGAGCTACTCTAACAAATTAATTGAACCCAAGGAGCAGTCGTGAGAACCCCAATTTATAGCCGATTGGTCAGAGGCACAGATAAAACAACCTGAAGCTTGTATTGGCATTGGAAGTGGGAGAGTCTTGTGCGACTGAGCCTTCACTCTGTGGGATCCGATGCTATCTTCAGGTACAGATACTTCTCAACTTAGAGTGGGCTTATCAGGATGTAAACACATCACAAATTGAAAATATTGACTAGGCACAGTGGCTCATGCCTGTAATCCCAGCACTTTGGGAGGCTGAAGTAGGTGGATCACCTGAGCCCAGGACCTGGGCAACATGGTGAAACCCCATCTCTGCAAAAAATACAAACATCATCCAGGCATGGTGGTGCATGCCTGTAGTCCTAGCTACTTGGAGGTTGAGATAGGAAGATGCCTTGAGCCCAGGAGTTCAAGGCTGCAGTGAGCTATGATCACACCACCGCACTGCAGTCTGGGGGACTGAGTGAGATCCTGTCTCTAAAACCAAAACAAATTTGAGGCTGGGTGCGGTAGCTCATGCCTGTAATCCCCTTTGGGAGGGCGGGAGGTGGGAGATCACTTGAGGTCAGGAGTTCAGGACCGCCTGACCAAAAGCGTGAACCCCATATCTACTAAAAATACAAAAATTAGGCGGTGTCCCGTGGCTGGCTCAAGCCTGTAATCCCAGCACTTTGCGGAGCTGAGACGGGATGGATCCGGAGGTCAGGGAGATCGAGACCATCCTGGCCCTACATGGTGAAACCCCGTCTGCTTAAAACAATACAGAAAAAACTGCCCGGGCGAGGCTGGCAGGCACCTGTAGTCCCAAGTACTCGGGAGGCTGAGGCAGGAGAATGGTGTAAACCGGGACGGTGGGGCTTGCAGTGAGCTGAGATCCGCCATGCACTCCAGCCTGGGGGCAGAGGGACTCCGTCTCAAAAAAAAAAAAAAAAAAAAAAAAAAATTAGGCAGGCATGGTGGTACATGCCCGTAGTCCCAGCTACTTGAGAGGCTGAGGCAGGAGAATGGCTTGAACCTAGGAAGCAGAGGTTGCAGTGAGTCAAGATTGGGCCATTGCACTACAGCCTGGGTGACAGAGCAAGACTCCGTCTCAAAAAAAGAAAAAAAATTGAAAATATCGTAAGTAGAAATGCGTCAGGTTATAACCCAATAAGCCCATCATGAAGTTGAAAAATTGCAAATTGAACCATTGTAATTCAGATGCTTCTTGATTTAAGATGGGATTACGTCCTGATAAACCCATCATAAAGCCAAAACATCTTAAATTAAACCATCCTAAGTTAGGGACAGTCTGTAGGTAGTCTAGAATTCAAGTGAATTAGTGGATACCCAGCTGGCATCTACTGTAGAATTGGCTGCTTACCTGATGTGTGTGGTAAAACCCCACCCATCTGGTATCAGAATTGTGTTGTGAGAGTGTGGCAGGAGAAACTGAGTCTGTTTATTCCTGTATACACACAGGGCTTCGTGCTGTGTCACTCCATCGCTGGGGGTACAGGTTCTGGCCTGGGCTCCTACCTCCTGGAGCGACTGAATGACAGGCAAGCCTGTGTTTGGGGAGAGGGCATTAACCCTGGTTCCCTGGATAATGTCATTGCTTTTTTTCTCTTGAGCTAGAAAGTCTGCCACTACCCCTTTTGAGTCATAGGGACAGACCCACCCAAGGACCATGTTGGAAGCTATTTTGGGGGGTGGGGGCTTACCTATGGAGGGGAGGGGATCTACAGAGTTTGAAGCTTTCAGGTTTATCCTTTTTGGCTTTGAAGACTCAGTTCTGCCCTCACCCCTTTTGTACAAAATGGCACAGATGGGCATTTTGGGGGGTGATAGGGGGTCCTTCCAGTTCACTATGCCACCACCCTCTTTTCTCTCAGGTACCCCAAGAAGCTGGTGCAGACTTATTCAGTGTTTCCCTACCAGGACGAGATGAGTGACGTGGTGGTTCAGCCGTACAATTCACTCCTGACACTCAAGAGGCTGACGCAGAACGCAGACTGTGTGGTGAGCAAAGAAAGAGTTGAGGGGCTGGGTGTGGTGGCTCATGCCTGTAATTCTAGCACTTTGGGAGGCAAGGCAGATGGATTGCTTGAGCTCAGGAGTTCAATACTAGCTTGGGCAACATGTGAAACCCTATCTCCACAGAAAATACAAAAATTAGGGCTGGGCGCAGTGGCTCACACCTGTAATCCCAGCACTTTGGGAGACTGAGGTGGGCGGATCACCTATAGTTGGGAGTTTGAGATCAGCCTAACCAACATGAAGAAACCCTGTCTCTACTAAAAAAATTAGCTGGGCATAGTGACGTATGCCTGTAGTCCCAGCTATAGTCCCAGCTACTCAGGAGGCTGAGACAGGAGAGTTGCTTGAACCCTGCAGGTAGAGGTTGCAGTGAGCTGAGATCGCACCATTGCACTCCAGCCTGGGTGATAGAGTGAGACTCCGTCTCAAAAAAAAAAACAATAGCCGTTCCTGGTATCATGTGCCTGTAGTCCCAGTTACTTGGAGGCTGAGGCAGGAGAATCGCTTGAACCCGGAGGCAAAGGTTGCGGTGAGCCAAGATCACGCCATTGCACTCCCGCCTGGGTGACAAAGTGAGACTCCGCCTCAAAAAATAACATAAAAAAAATTAGCCAGGCATGGTGGTGTGCGCCTGTAGTCCTAGCTACTCGGGAGGCTGAGGTTGGGGGATTGCTTGAGCTCAGGAAGTCAAGGCTGCAGTGAGCCATGATCACACCACTGCACTCAAGCTTGGGCAACAGAACAAGACCTTGTGTTTAAAAAAAAAAAGAAAAAAAAAGAGTAAAGGACTTTGGTCTGTCTCCTCAGTCCAGTGAGTCTCATTCACCCCACCCTTCCCCAGCACCTATACACACAGAACAGAGGACCAACAAAGCCATACCTGTGGGCCAAATTAGGAAATAAGGTCCTGACCTCTAAGTTTCTTAGAATCCTTTTAGGCAGCAAAACTCTCAACGAAGTGAATATAGCTTCCCCCCACCACCATGTACCCCACCTTTGTCTACTTCATGCCCCCTTATGCTTGTACTCTCAGCTCAAGGAAAACTTTCTTAGCAAAACCTTTCCTGACTACTCAGTCAAGATCAGATTCCTTTGTGTATATTTCAGGGAGTTAACTATACTTTTTTGTTTTATATTTAGTGTGCCTCCCTCCACGAGACTGTAGGCCTAATGAAGGGAAAGATGGTGCCTGTTCCTCTCTGTGGTCTCCCCAGAGCCAAGCACAGTGTATGGCACATGTGGGTACTCACGGGTTTGTTTACTGCCCTGCGTAGTCTGAGAGTATCTCATGATGCCCCAGAAACAGTACTTTTCTTTCTGTTATTTTTTATGTATATTTTTTACAGAGATGGCATCTTGCTGTGTTGCTCAGGCTGGTGTCCAACTCCCGGCCTCGAGTGATCCTCCCACATTGGCCTCCCAAAGGGCAGGGATTACAGGCATGAGCCACCACGTCCAGCAGTACTTTTTTTTAAACTAACAAACCTAATTCCTGGCTTTGGAGTTCAGCAGGGGCTAAGCCAATATTTTATTTCTATGCCCATTTTATCCTCAAGATGCTGTGACCCTCTTCTGTCCCCGCAGGTGGTGCTGGACAACACAGCCCTGAACCGGATTGCCACAGACCGCCTGCACATCCAGAACCCGTCCTTCTCCCAGATCAACCAGCTGGTGGGCCCCCACTCCTGGACTCCTTTGGACTGAAAACCCTCCTTGCTGGAGGGTCATCTGGGGAAGGAAAGTCCCACCCAGGCCGAGGCCCATGACATGGCACACCTGTCCCCAGGTGTCCACCATCATGTCGGCCAGCACCACCACCCTGCGCTACCCTGGCTACATGAACAATGACCTCATCGGCCTCATCGCCTCGCTCATTCCCACCCCACGGCTCCACTTCCTCATGACCGGCTACACCCCGCTCACTACGGATCAATCAGTAAGAGCAGCCTTCAGTGTCCCAGGCCAGGCCGGCCCGGGGCCCAGCAGGCCCTGCCCTAGGCTTTCTGTCTTCCCCACTGCCCCAAGAGCTGCCCTTTGCGGGCCCCGAGGCACTGTGCTCAGGGACTAGCACAGAGCAGGCGACTTTCTTACTAACTTGCTCTCCACTCTCCTTCTGCCTTTGGCTTCTGCCAAGAAGAAGCCAAAGGGGACTCTGCCCTGAGCGCTGGCCAGGTTCCTGTCTCACTGTCCTATCAGGTGGCCAGCGTGAGGAAGACCACGGTCCTGGATGTCATGAGGCGGCTGCTGCAGCCCAAGAACGTGATGGTGTCCACAGGCCGAGACCGCCAGACCAACCACTGCTACATCGCCATCCTCAACATCATCCAGGGAGAGGTGGACCCCACCCAGGTAGGGGAGGCCCCTTCATCCCGCACCCTGGACCCACAGGGGTAGAGGAGAGGCCACCTCCACTGCTCTTGTGCCCACCCCAGGTCCACAAGAGCCTGCAGAGGATCCGGGAACGGAAGTTGGCCAACTTCATCCCGTGGGGCCCCGCCAGCATCCAAGTGGCCCTGTCGAGGAAGTCTCCCTACCTGCCCTCGGCCCACCGGGTCAGTGGGCTCATGATGGCCAACCACACCAGCATCTCCTCGGTGAGTCTAGGTTTCTGTTCTTCTCAGGAGAGTCTGTTCCACTGGCTACCTTCATCATCTTCCCCAAGTTCACTCCTAACCCCCTGGCTCGCATTTTGGAGATTTTCATCTCTTTCAGCTCTTTGAAAGTTCCTGCCAGCAGTTTGACAAGCTGCGGAAGCGGGATGCCTTCCTGGAGCAGTTCCGTAAGGAGGACATGTTCAAGGACAACTTTGATGAGATGGACAGGTCTAGGGAGGTTGTTCAGGAGCTCATTGATGAGTACCATGCAGCCACCCAGCCAGACTACATTTCCTGGGGCACCCAGGAGCAGTGATTTCCCTCCCCACTACTGGATGGGAAGCACAGCCTCGACCATGCCTGCTCCCTCTGACCCAACTTCACCTCATGGACAACCCTTCTTGGTTCATCTCCAGCCCATGAGCTGGTCTGGCTTCCTCCCTTCCATGCCCTAACTCTTGATATGCTTGTTCAGCTCTAATAAAGTAATAAAGCTTGGTTGTCAGTATAGCCAGGGCTTGATCTGTGAATACGAGGGGTGGTGCAGGGGTCCAGTTTCTAGGCATCTGACAGTAGGGTGGCTTTCACCTCCTCCAACATCTTACCACTAAGTCCAAATCTTAGTGTGTTCACTGTTTCCACTGGCATCCCTCACCTTGAACTAGGCTGTTTTACTAGAGTCAGCCCTTGTCTCAAGATTACAGAGCTTTACTGAGGTTTGCTGTCTCCTCAGTGCCTAAGCTTTGCCCCAGTGAGGGTCAATGTTGCCCCATCCTCTTCCACTCAAGGCAGAGGAGGTGGGGTCTACCGAAGGAGGGCACACTACATTACGAGCAGGCCAGAAGAGCCAAGACTCCAGATTCCCAGTGCCCAGGGCCATGAGAGTTCCAGGAACTCAATCCAGTTCAACCCAACCTGATTAGTAGAAACAGAATTCAGTAGGGCTGAGCACATCCTGAGTTACTTTTCTGTGCCAGAGAAATTCATGGGTTTGTTATCTGCCCCAAGCTTCTCTCCATTCTAGGCCCAAAGCATTAGGCACACCAATGATGGGCCCAGAGCTGGACACCAGGGTAAGAAATGGGCAGTGCCAGATCTGATGACTCATTGCCCTCCAGCCTCAGGGATTCCAGGAGGCCATCCGTATGCCACTCAATGAAGAAGGGAGGGTGAGTAACTGCCAGCTTCCAATGAGGCCTGTTTGCCTGCTCCACCCACAAGCCTATGGCAGCATAATGGCCAGGAGGAGGTTAAGTCTGGAAGGTCAAGGAGGGGGCGGCTGAAGTGCTGTGGTGTCCAGACTTCCCCCAGAGCCTGGTAAAAGCCCAGGGTGTGGGCGTCCCCAGAGGCGAGGCTCTGCTTTATGGGGTTCTAACTTGTCCCACTGAATAACACTCCCACAGGAAGGGTTTGTGTAAATAAGAAACTTTTTTTTTTTTTTTTGCTTCTCTTCTACAAATAAATTAAGAAACAAACTAGAAAATTGCCCACACCCATTGCAGCCCTTGGGTGTGGGATGTGCCCTGTCCCTGCAGGGCCAAAAGGGTCCATGTTTCCCTCAAATCTCGGAGCAGTCCTGGCCCAGGCTGGAGGCAGGAGGGAAGTCGTGACCTCTTGGCAGGCTCAGTCCTGCAGCTGCCCCAAGCAGCCAGACTGTCCCTGGGGCTCATCCAGGCCCGGGTGCTGGCTGGGAGGGGAGGTGTCTGGCAGGTCTTGGCATGGATGAGAAGAGCTGCTGCAGGGCCTCTCGGAGGAGGGGTTGGCCAAGTAGGCATTCACCAGCTGCATGATCTCTTCCACCTAAGAGAGGGCAGAGGTCAGTGTGCAACAGGCACTGCCAGGTTCTCTTCTTTTTCTCATCCTTTCTCCAGACTCTAGGGCTCCAGTTTCCCCACCATGGTCCTACGTGCTATGGCCCTGCAACCTTTTCTTCCTTATCACCACTGTCTACTTCATTTCTATGTGCCAGTCATACTTGGTTCTTTCTGCTCTTCTAACATTCTATTATTATTATTATTATTATTATTATTTTTGGTGGTGGTGGTGTTGAGATGGAGTCTTGCTGTTACCAGGCTGGAGTGCCTCGGCTCACTGCAACCTCTGCCTCCCCGGTTCAATCAATTCTTCTACCTCAGCCTCCCAAGTAGCTGGGACTACAGGTGTGCGCCACCACCCCCAGCTAATTTTTGTATTTTTAGTAGAGACAGGGTTTTACCATGTTGGTCAGGATGAAAGTCTCGACCTCCTGATCTCGTGATCCGCCTGCCCGGGCCTCCCAAAGTGCTGGGATTACAGGCACGAGCCCCTGCACCCGGCCGCCTTGCAATTCTTTCCACCTGGAATGCTGTTCCCCCAGGTCTTCCCTGGCTAGCTTAAATGGCACCCTTTTTGAGAACCCTTCTCTGGCTTCCTGTCACATCATTCTTTCCTTTGTAGCATTTCTCACTGTCTTCATAGCCTGGGATTCCTTGTTTATTGTCTGACTCCCCCACTCTAATGTAAGCTCCTTCAGCTTGTCTGTGATCACTGCTGGATCCCCAGTGCTTAGAACTCTACCTGGCCCATGCTTGGTGTTCCGAAAATGTTTCCTGACATCCCTTCCCTTCTCTCCTCCTCCCACAACTCCTCTTCCCGCTCACCTGGGGGCTCTGCAGGAGGAGCTGGCTCTCTCCCACCCTCAAGGCCAGAGTGTAGGGGCCCATTAGCTGGCAGGCGGCCACATGGCCATAGCTGACACTGTGGATGGGCTCTGTCTCCCCCGGCCGGGAGAGGGACATGGCCTTGGCTCCCAAGCCCAGGCATAGCTTCTGTGGAGCACCCCCACCAGGCTCCTGCAGACACAGGGGCAGAGTCAGGGTGGAAGGAGGAGTCCAGCGTTATTTTTGGTAGGGGGAGATGGGTGTCTGTGAGCAGGAGTTTCCTGATCCCCCTATGATTCACAGCACGTGTGTGGAGGGGGCTAAGGCTCCAGGGATGTGAGGGCCCAAGGGCTGGTGACTCCTGGGGTTTGAGGTGGGCAGCTGTCCTGGATGTGGGGAATGACGTGACCCTCTGTGGGACCTGTGGCTCTGGGGCAAAGGTGTGGTGCTTGGGCCGCCAGAGTCCCCTTCTCCCTTCTCCCCCTCACCGTGCTCAGCTCCAGAACGTCATACCGAGCAGCGCCGAACCCCGGACACTGCGCCGCCAGGGCCAGGTAGGCGGCCATGGCCTCAGCTCGGCCCATGCCCCGTAGCCGCTTCCAGCCGCCCAGCACTGCAGCTGCCGTGCCGGCGCCGCCTCCTCCCTCGCGGGCCATGCTTCCCGCCATGCGGCCGGCCCCGCCGCGCCGTGCCCGCTCCGCCCGCCTCTGGCCAGCCGGGCTCCAGAGGGCCCCGCCAGCAGGGCGCAGCGGAGGGGCGGGCCCTGCGGGGCGGGCGGACGGGTGGTCTTCGCGCGGCGGGGCCGGGGGCGGGAGCAGGTGGTCCAGGCGGGGCAGGGGCACCCGCGGGGAGAAGTCCCGGTGCAGGCTCTGCAGGCGCAGCGCCGCCAGGGCGCGCAGCGTGTCGTCGGGTGGGGGCGGCCGACCCCGCAGCAGCAGAGCGTGAGCCTGCAGGGGAGGCACCCGGCGTCAGGCGAAAACGCCTCGCGGAATCTGAGGAGGTCTAGGTTCCAGTCAAGCCTCCCGCGGGGCTGCCATAGTAATGAGATGGCCCGAAAACCAGGGGTTCAGGCTTGGGGGTCTGTTTGGAGGCGTGAACGCCGGAGAGCCTCACCTGCTCAAAGAGGAAAGGCAGTTCGTGACCATCTGGGGACAGCCCCTCAGGGTGCAGAGGTCCGTGAAGACGCAGACATAGTCTCCACCCGGAGTCGGGCGAGTCCTCCAACCCAGCTTCCTCCGCGGCCAAGCTGCAGAAGAGGAGCGGACGCCGCGCTAGGGAGAAGCCAGACCGCACCGCGAGGGCAGCTTGGGGTGGGGACTGGTCCATATGTTTGGGGCGGGGTCTGGGCGGAGCCCACCGCGAAGGTGAGGCTGGAGTCGGACTGCAAACCTGCGGCAGGCAGGTCCATCTGTAAACCAGCGAACACCACAGCGCAGGGCCAGGGGCAAGCGCTGGATAATGTCCGCTTAGCGACTGACCTCAACTGAGAAGTGGATGGGCTAATAGAGAGCAGGGCTGGGGCTGGACATTTACTTCTCAAACCTGGTGAGCACGTCGGCCACGAGGGTCCCCCCAGCCAGGGCTCGCTCCTGGGTCCCTCGCTGCTGGTACAGTGCGAATGCGTTGCGGCTGCGGGCCAAGCCCAGCCGCCCCACCAGCTCTCGAGCCACCTAGGAGAGTGAGGGGAAAGTCAGACCACTCAGGGGTCTTGCCAGGATTCTGGGAGGGGTTGATTCAATTGGAAGGGGTCTCTTAGTCCTGTCACCACCACTCCCTCCCTTACCAAAATAATCTGAGACTCGGGGCAAACCTAGGATCCAGGAAGCGGGTGAGACAAGCGTGAGAAGCTGGCAGGGTGGGTTGGAGGTCATGGGGCCTTTCTCTCGCCTCACCTCCCCCGCCGTGGTGTGGGAGTCGATGGCCACAGTACAGGCACCAGCCCCCGGACAGTGCACGGTACACAGCAGCTCCTGCCGTTGGCTCAGCGCGGAAATCTCTGCCAACGAGGGCACCAGCTCTCGGCCGCGCGTCCGGCCCAGCGCTTTCCGGATGAAGCGCGCATATTCCGCCAATTCCGAGTCCGGGAGTGCCTGCTCCGTCCTGGGTTGGGAGGAACCCAGGGATCAATACTCCAAAGGCTTTCCTTCCCCTCCCTCTTGCCTTCTTCTCTTATACTTTATTTTATCTAGCTGATTTCCTCCCCGCCCCAACTTAAGTTTTTGAAGGCTCTTCTAAATCTGTCCCCAGTGCTTTGCATACAGCTGAATTACTTTTCAAGTCCCCTGGCAGCTTTCTCCCAACTGCTCCCACCACTTCCGAAAGTCTTCGTGATTTTCCTTCGACCTGAAATCGAAATCCAGCCACTTTACTACATTTTCCTAATTCCTGGCGCTGGCCTGAAAGCAGCCTTTTCATAATTCCTCAGCCCAAGGGGGGCGTTTTATTGTAATTCATCCGCTCACAACTGAGATAGGATCTTGTATCTTCCACAAAGGCACTGTATGTATTACTGGGTTCTTTACCTACAAAGCCTTTTGCAAAAGACCTTTCCTTCTCTCCCAGCCCGGTAGCTCCTCGCCTAGGCCGTAACCCCCGCCCTGCCCCTCTCACCTCTCCAAGTGCCCCAGGAGGTGCCCCGCACAGCTCCCCAGGTCGGAAGGTGCAGCTCATGCAGGTGAGGAGTTGCCAGTACCGCAGGGTCGCAGGGTCTTGGGTAGCCGGGAGCCCGGGGGGGCCTGCAGGGCCCGAGGTCTGCTTAGCCAGCTGCAGGAAGAGTTCATCCCGGAGCGCGGGCAAGTCCCGGCAGGTTTGGAGCACACCCTGCATCAAGGGCCCGGGGCGCCGCGCCCCCTCCAGCGCCTGCAGCGCCAAGAACAGCCGCACCGCCTCCTCGCGCAGGGGTGCATAGCCCGGACCTGTGGGAGGGTGGGGGCGGAGGGATGGTTTGGAAAGGGGACACAGAGCTGCGCCCTGGGAGGAAGGTATGAACCAGGGGAAAGTCAGAGGGAATATAAGGGGATGGGGTGGCAGGGAGAGGAGGGTACGAACGACAGGAAGAGTGAAGGGAAAGCAGTGGTCCCACGAAGCCAGACTCTTAACCTCTGCCTCCCAGGAATCCCCTTCCCAATCCCACTAAGCCTGGATTTGGACTTAGGGAGAGGGACGGCTGAAGGGCTGTAGATTCACACCCCAGATTCTGTAACTCGATACTGAGGCTTACCACCATAGGTCAGAAAACAGGATGGACTAGGAGTCAGAAAACCCGGGTTCCTCTCCCAGCACCCTTTAATCCTCTAACTTTAGGACCTGGGCCAGTCACTAAACCATTTAGGGAGAAGTACAATTGGATGAGGCCAGCACGTTCTACAAAAGTGGTAGCTTTTATACCACTTGTAAAGGTAATATGGCATGGTCTCAAGAGTATAATGAAAAAATAGGAGAGTGTACAAACTCCTGAAGGAACATCAGTAGACAGAATGAGAGCCATAGAGAAGGTGGTCAAAAAGGACCCTTTTGTGGGTGCTGGCTTCCTCCCCTCCACCCTGGCCAGCTTCCAGTTTCACCTTCATCCTTTGAAAAGTGAGGAGCTGGCAGGCCCCTAAAGGATGCTTAGGTCCCTGCCAGTTAAGGGATTCAGATTCTTACCTCTGATCCACCCCATCCCATCCAGGGGACTTGGGCCATGGGACCACTCACCTGGGGCGCTGACTCCGTAGGGCAGGGGCAGGAGCGGGGCGTACAATGCTCCACTAGTGTGTCTCAGAATCGGGTTCCGCAGGTAAATGAGGGCAACTGCCTCTGGGTCCCCGCAACTTTCCTAGGGGAACAGGGAGAGGGTCACCTTGATGGGGAAGGGAATTCCTCACAAGCCCAGAAAGCTTTGGGGTCCACCACTCTCCTGGCTCTCCCTGGTGTCCTCTCTTACCTGTATGTCCCTGAGCAGTAGCTGGGTGGGGGTCTCCAGGGGTGCCTTGGAGGCAATCACTTCCCGCAATGCCACCCCCCAGCGCTCAGCCTCTGCCTGGCGTGGGGAGCAGAGGCGGACACTGTGTTTCCGACCAGACACAGTCACTGACCACAGACCTGGGGAAAAGAGAGGCCGGAGAGGGCCATTAGGGTCTGCTGGGGCCCCTGCCCAGGAAGGTAAGAGAGTCCCCAGGCGGTTTCACCTGTCTCCTTACGCCTGCGCTCTGGGCCGGTCACCGAGCACAGGCTGGTGAGCACGAGGCTCCCAAGACGCCGCGCCCCCTTCCCGCTGCTGCTGAACTGATCCAAGGAGTCCCGCGTGAGCACAAACCAGGCTCGGCGCGGGGGCAGCCAGGGTCGCGCTCCTCCTCCGCGGGGCTCCCGGTACAGCCAACCTGGGGGCAGGAGAGGGAGGGAAGGAACATCAGTAGGACACATAATCTCTGGAGGGTTGGGATTGGGGACCTCCAGAGTGCACTGAGGGGGGTCTCTACCTTTCACAACGATGTCTGGGTCGTCCTCCGGCAGTCCTTTCTCCGGGATGAGGCTCCAAGTCTCCTCCCAGCTCTGCAGCCTGGGCCAGAGGGGAGGGAGGGTTGGGCCTCCACTCCGCCTCTAGGGGGCTCCTCTGCAGGGGCTCCCCAGACCGCAAGGGTGTCTGCTCCCAAGCTGGGCACCCCTCCCCCAGGCTGTGGGAACCGCTGGGCCATTCTGACCTCGCACCAGAAATAGCCCCAACCCCCCTCTTTCTCCCCGCGCCCCCAGCCGGACCTCCCCTCGGGACCCCAGCCAAACCACAGCGTCCGGCGTAGGGCCTCTCCCTTATTGCGCAACCGCTAGGGGAGACAGCGAGGATGGGGGTCCCGGGAACAGGCTGGGGTCTCGAGACTATGGGACGTAGGAGCGTAGCTCACCTGTTGGAGACAGGCCCGCTCCTCACCGGCTGAGTCAGCGTCACTTCCAGGGGACCCTGGGGAGACAGGCGGGGAAGCCCTTAGGGTCAAAGCCCTTCCTGCGCAAGGTTCGTGCCTTCTGCCCTCAGGACAGGGCTGCTCAGGGGATTGA
The DNA here is from genome assembly GCF_001698545.2 of Rhinopithecus bieti. Lineage (NCBI taxonomy): Eukaryota > Metazoa > Chordata > Mammalia > Primates > Cercopithecidae > Rhinopithecus > Rhinopithecus bieti. The sequence continues at coordinate 22,256 of NW_016818171.1, read as the reverse complement.
GGAAGGAATCACAGAGTGGGGTCGTGACTGGGGTGGAGCGCGCTGGAGCCGCTGGGCTCGCCCCTCCCGCCTGTCTCAACAGGACAAGCTCTCCAGAACAGCAGGAGCTAAGGAGCCAAGGCTCCTCTCAGTTGCCCTTTGAAGATACAATCAAGGGTAGGGTAGGGTGGAAAGAGCACTGGGCAGAGAGTCAGGAGACCCGGGTTCCAATTCCCGCTCCACCACTAACTCACTGTGGAACCTTGGGCAAGTCTCTTTCCATCTCCCGGCCTTAGTTTCCCCATCTTTGAAAAAAGGAGAGGTGAGCTCGCTCTGCCAGGCTCCAAGGCACCCTCTCCTCCTCGTTTTCCCTTCTCCCACACTGCCTCCCTGGCCAAGGCAGGACAGGTGGTAGGCACAGAGGTGAATGAAGGGCAGAGGAACCCTTTCAGTATAGGGCTTTCTCCAAAAGCGTCTTACATTCTCCCATAGACACTCCTGAGACTCAACCGTGAGCAGAGACCCTGCCCCTTTGCTGGGGCTTAGGAAGGGAGGGCCAGACTGAGGAATGGCACACCCTCTGGAGGCAGGTGTAGTTCAGGGTTTTGCCCTCCCCTCCCCTCCCTTCCCCTGTCCTGGAACTTCAACTGTAGACTGGGGTCTGAGAGAGGCCACAAACCCAACCCGGAGGCCAGCCAGGCGGGGAACCGTGCCATCCTCATATTGCTCCCAGACTGCTAGAGCCAAGAGGGGGAGGTGGGGGAGGGGGCCAGGGACACCTGTCCCCAGGCTCCGGGAAGGGGGGAGTTGAGGTGGAGCATGAGGGAGGCAATGGCCTGGTAAAGCCGACCCTGCCCAAGCGGGAAGCTTGGGGACGCCTGGGTCCTGCGCCTTTTCTATGTGAAACTCTACCTATTTTCTGGAAGGTCTGAGTGGGGCTATCAGCCACACCACATGTGGCAGGTACTGACCACCCTCTTAGGCTAACTCCCCTAATCGCAGTGCCCTGCTTCCCTCCCTCCCCCCCTCTATATTTATCCACCCTCCGCCTCCGCCAGGTGCTGGCGCCGGCCCCGGCGGCGCAGCCCGCCCCACCCGGGCACCGAGCCACTGGGCCTGCTGGGGACCCCTGCGCGGGGGATGGGAGCCTGACCCGGGCCACAGCACACGGGAGTCTGGCCGCCAGTGTGCAGGGGGGATGGGGGAGGAGACATCAGGGGATGGAGGTCTCCCACACCAATCGTGCCTCCGTTTCCCCACGGGGAGATTCGACAAAATCAGGCAGCAGCCCAGTGCCCCTCACCATCCATTCCCTCAGGGGTTTCCCAGGAGCCTCACCCGGGAAAGCCGAGAGTTCTGCCCTGAGTGGCAGGGTAATGAGGAGGAGTCCTCAAAGAGCCCCCACCTCCTTCTCCGTGGGGTCCCCGCCCCAGACCCCAATCCTGGGACGACTTCTCCTCCTCGCCCAGGTCTCCGCAGTGGGAGCTCTCGCATCTGGCCTCAGCGCTTGCGAACTGGGAGCGGAGGGGGACCCAGGCGTTCGAGCCGCCCAGCCGGCCTCGCCACATTCCTCGGCGCTGGCGGAGGCGGAAGGAGACGGGATGGGACGCGGGCCCAGCGGAGAAGGGAGAGGCAGGGCCAGGTCGGGCCACGCGTGACGCCTCCCCTGCCTCAGGGCCCCCAGCAGGTGGACAGCGCCCAGCCTGCGGCGGGAGGCCCACTGGCACATCCCGAGTAGGGCTGCTGCTCCGAGAGCTCCCGGGGGCTCTGGCCCCCAGGCAAAAACCTCCCCTACGTCCCTAGTTCGCCAAGCGCGCAGCCTGTGGCTGGAGGCTGGAGCGAGTTCCACGGCCGGTTACAGAGAGAGTGATTGAGACGAGGCTCCGAACCCCCGGGACTTACCCTCCCGCCGCCCGCTGGACTCGGGGTCCGTAGCTCAAAGGTTTCCTCGTCCTCGTCCTCGTCCCCGTCCCCGCTAAGCTCGCCGTCCCCGTAGTCCCGGTGCAGAAGAGTGAAGCCTCGACGGCAGCAGAGAAGCCACCACAGTCCCCCGGGGAGAGGCATCCGGGCGAGGAGCCGGGGATGGGGGCGCGGGCAGCCGCGGCCGAGCAGCAGGGGGTCGGAGGAACTGGCGGGGCTCCGACCCGAGCAGGGGAAAGATGAGGTGGGAGGAGCAGGAGGGAGAAGAGCACAGGGAGGAGGCAGTGTCCTGGGCTGGGGTGCAAGGGGACGCTAGCCAGACGCTGAGGGGGGCTTAGTGTCTGGGCCCCCGGAGGGGGGAGGGGGAAAAGCGTCCAGGGCCCCGGGAGAGGAGGGAGCAATGTCCGGAGCTGGGAAGTAGTGTCCGTTGGAGTGTCCAGCCCTGTGGGGGGCAGTGTCCGGTGCAGCGTCCGAGGTGGGCAGTTGTCCAAGCTCCAGGGAGGGTCGTGTCCGGTAGGGCGTCCGGTGGCCGGGGCCCGGGCCGCGCGCGCTGCGCTCCCTGCAGCCCCGGGACTGGCGCGCTGGGGGCGCGAGCACAGAGCTGGGACCCCGCCCCCCCAGCCCCTCCCTCCCGGGGGCCC
>NW_016818171.1:0-19184 GCF_001698545.2 Rhinopithecus bieti | reverse complement strand
CCCCCAGCCCCCTCCCTCCCGGGGGCCCCCCCTTCTCTCTTCTTTCTCTCCTCCCTTCTTTACTAGGCAGGGTCCAGGTTTCGTCACAGCCTCCTCTGTCCAATCCCTGTGCCTGGCGCCGGGCGCGGCTACCAATCAGACAGCTGAAACCGCGGTGGGTTGCATCATGTGCCCCTGGCTGGGTGACAGCGGGGAGGGGCGGGGAAACAGGGAGGGAGGGGACGAGGCGATGTTAGCCACGCCCCAGTCTCTGAGGTCGGACGCGGGGTGCTAGTGACGTCACGGAAGCCCGCCTTCAGGCTCTTGTTTTAACTCTTGGCTCACCAACCAACAAATTAAAATCCCTGTGAGAAGCTTTGGTACAGGACTGAGGAAAACCCAACTGTCGCTCTTTGAACCCCTGTCTCGTCTCAGGGTGCCTGAGAAAGGAAAACGCCTTGGCTACTAAGAGGATGTAGCTCTGGAGGTGGCCCTTCACGTTTGGGGAGGAGTTCAGTTTCTTGAGTTTCTGGGTCTGCTCAGCTCTCCCCTGTTCTTTTTTTTTTTTTCTTCCACACAAGGTCGCGCTGTCTCGCCCAGGCTGGGGTGCGGTAGAGCCATCATAGTTTACTACAGCCTCGAACTCCTGGGCTCAAGGGATCCTCCCACCTCAGCCTCTCCAGGAGCTGGGACTACAGGCGCACACCACCATGCCTGGCTAATTTTTTAAATTTATTTTTTGTAGAAACGGAGCCTCACTATGTTGCCCAGGCTGGTCTCGAACTCCTGGGCTCAAGCGATCCTCCCAGCTTGGCTTCCCAAAGTGCTGGGATTACAGGTGTGAGCCACTGCACTTGGCCTCACCTCCTTTTTGAGGTGAAGCAGTTGAGGCAGGCACTCTGGGAAGGCGCAGACCTAGGCCAGAAATAAAATCGAATATAGAGCTCACAGCTCACCGAACTCAGCTGGGGAGAGTGGCTTGAGATTCTAAGGAATTCTGTGGTCTCGGAATAGAGTGGAGGCCTCTTAGGGCGAATATCCTGCGGTTTTGTGTAGGAAGGGGTTAACCCAGGCGTTAGGCGGCCGGGGCGGGGCCGCGGCCTTCGCGGGCGCGCGCGCGTGTTGCTGACTCAGCGGCGATTCCCGAGATCTCTGATGGGGGGTTCCAGGACGGTCCCCAGTGGCTGGCGTGGGGGACCCTTTGAGGATCGGCGCCGTCTCCGGGCCTTCCCTGGATCCTGGTCCCTAGAGGCCGTGGGGGACCTCTTTTCGCAGCTGCTGCGGGAGGCTCTGAGAAGGACTGCTAGCCCGGGCTGGGCTGGGATGGGCGGGGCAGGGCGGGACGGGCGGGGCCATCAGGCCAGCGCCTCCCTTGAGACCTCCTCGCCACGCCCCGCCCTGCTGGACCCTAGACTCCAGGCTGGAGTGGTGGGGACAGCTTTGCTGACCGATATTAAACCGCGAGAACTGTCGCACGTGAACACCATCCTGCCCGTTGTGATTGTGTAAAACAAAGACCAGGAATCAATGTGAGCGTGTCTAGAGGCCATCTCGGCCGTGGCCTCTCTCCAGATGAGAGTGGCCTGTACTGAGAGATTTCCTAGGAATAGAGATACCACAACCATCTTCCCAGTCTGGATCCCAGGCCCTTGCCTGCAGAGAAGTTTTTTCCCAAATCCAACCTCTCTCTTTCCGGCCAGCTCAGTGCATTTCCTCTGACCTAGTCCCCAGAGAAGATGGAGAATAGTAAGTATCCCTCACCCCTACCACACCCATGATAACTACTCTGGAAATTTGCAGATTGCAATCCCTCCTAGGTTTTCCTTCAAGGTAAAAAACTTCAACTCAACTTTTAAAATTAATTTTTTTCATTTTCCTTCCATCATAGGCACTAGGAAGGGATTGTAAAGTGGTAATATAATCCAAACGCCCACCCCAAACGGGAATGTCTTGCCCCTCTCCCCTCTCCCCCAATACCACGCAAAGGCCCACAGCGTCTACGACAGTCTGAACATTCCAATAGCGGGAACTCCGTATTTGCTAAGGCAGCCATTACTGGAGAGCGCTCTGGTTGTTAGAAAGCTCTGCTTTACAGTATTGCAAGAGGAACTCGCGCCCCTCCTTGCCTGGCAGCTTTCCCACCTCACCTCTGTTGGCTGAGGCCGGGTGACGGTGGAGGGGGTGTCAGTGGCTAGAGCTTTAGCAGACTCAGCAGCCCCCCACCCCCACCGAGGCCCTCAGCGTCTTCCACTCAGAGAGCCAAGCGCTGGGGTTGGGGGGCGGGCGGGGGCGGGATGTTAACCCACCGGCTCTGCCCTGCCACAAATCACTTCCAAGTCGGTGACTCAAAAATAGTAACAGTTGTTGGGTTGTATCTAATTTCCATGTTATTGATTTAATGTGGCAAGGCACAGAGGTAGTCCCTTTAGGTCCCTGTCTCTTTCTCAGTGTCCCCCCACCTACTCCCCTTTCCCACGACCCTCAGCCTGCCCCCTCCTCTAGATTCGCAGCTCTAGTTGTCCCAGGAGAGACTGTGGGTCTCCGTGGGAGCTGAGCAGGAAGAAAGGCGGGGCCGGCGGGGGCAGCCGCGGCGGCGATGAGGCCCTGAGGGGCAGCCCCCACCCCGTAGCAGCCTCCGCAGGTCCTGGCGGAAGCGCAGACCCAGGAAGGCGTAGAGCACGGGATTGAGGCCGCAGCGGGCGAGGGCCAAGCCGCTGGTCACCAGCAGTGCGACATCCTTGCGTTTGCTGGCAGGGCAGCTCCGCTCGCGCGCAGACAGTAGATCGGCCGTATCCAGCAGCAGGGCGAGGCTGTAGGGCAGCTGCAGCACCACGAAGGCCGCCACCAGAGCCACCACGACGCGCAGCGCACGCCGGCGCTCGGGCCCCCTGGCGGCCAGCAGCGTGCGGCCCAGGAGCGCGTAGCAGGCTTCCCATGACCCCAGCCGGCAGCGCGAAGCCGGCCACTGCCCACTGCGCTCGCCTTCCCGTTGTGCGGTGAGATCCCTCGGGGGAAATGAGGCGACAGCGTCCGGTTGGCCCTTCCGCTGCCCCGTCCCGGCCTTGAAGAGGAGCCGGCAGCGCCTAGGAGCAGCGACAGCAGCCAACAATGACTGGAGACCAAGTGTGCGCGGCCGGGAGTGGAGGGCCGCGGCCCTGCTGGGAGCGCTCGCGCTATGGCCACGTAGCGGTCGGCGCTGATACAGGCCAGGAAGAGGAAGCCGGCGTGGAAGGAGGCCGAGTAGAGGCCAGAGATGGTGCGGCAGGTGGCACTTCCCAGACTCCAGCCCTGAAGAGCCCCTGCTGCCGCGAAGGGCAGAGTCAGGGCCAGCAAGAGGTCGGCCAGGGCCAGCTGGAGCAGGTGGGCGGAGGTGGGCGAGCGCGCTGCGCGTCGGGCTGCCAGGTGGGTGGCCAGGACCAGGCCATTGCCGGCCAGACCCAGCGCAGCCACGGTCAGGGAGACACTGGGTTGGAAGGCCCGGCTGAAGGCCTGGACATCGGCCTTGTAGCAAAGCTCTGGCAGCGGCTCAGCCGAGTATGCCTCCTCTTCATCCCCAGAGTAGTGGCCCCAGGAGACCTGGGAGGGTCAAATGAGAGGCGGGATCTTATGAGACACATCTGACCACACCACTCCCCTGCCCACACATGCCTTCCAAGCTGAGAGCTCCTGTGTGGTGAGATGTAACAGTACATGGAGAGACATACGCTCTTCTCCAGACTCTTCCTAGCACACCTTCAGCAGGCCTTGGCTTCTCTTGCACTCCTCCTGTCTCTGCTTCCAGCTTCCTGAGTGACCATGAGCAAGCCGTTTGCTCTTTCTAGACCTCAGTTACCTAACATGTAATGTTGAGATTATAAATCCTGACCAGCCCACCTCTCAAGGTTTGCTGTGAAGATGGCAATACGGAAGATAATGGATGGGGAGAACCTGTGTTCTCCAAAGACCATAATACAGAGTTTGTATTATTGTTATTATGTATTATTATTATTTTTGGAGACAGAGCCTTGCTCTGTCGCCCAGGCTGGAGTGCAGTGGCACAATCTCAGTTCACTGCAATCTCTGCCTCCCGGGTTCAAGCGATTCTCCTGCCTCAGCCTCCCGAGTAGGTGGGACTACAGACGCCCCACTACAGACGCCCACCACCACGCCCAGCTAATTTTTGTATTTTTAGTAGAGATGGGGTTTCACCATGTTGGCCAGGCTGGTCTCGAACTCCTGGCCTCAGGTGATCCGCCCACCTCAGCCTCCCAAACTGCTGGGATTACAGAGGTGAGCTACCGGACCCAGCCCAGAGTTGTATTATTAATAAATCCTAGAGCTTCAGGTCCCTTTGCAGCGCCCTCTTCTGGAATAATGCCCATATGCAGGCTTTTCCTCAGACCTGAGCCCTGCACTCCAACCTCGGTCTGGGCTGGGTTTCTGTTTGTCTTCTTTCCCTTCCCTACCCACCTTCCCTCTACCTCCAATACCAGCACACTGAACCACTCATGCCAAGGGGGTCTCCGGGGTTGGGACTCAGGTTTTCAGGGCCCAGGTGGGACCCTGGACCTCTAGGTTCAACCCCCCTTTCCCCTCAGCCCTAGTCCCCATCCCACAACCCCAGCCTCACACCACCAGCCCATTTATCTGGAGGATCCCTAGTCTGAGATAGTGCCAAGAATCCCGAATAAGCCATAGGATGGCAGAGGCCTATTGCCAGGTGGAGAATCCCATTCCTTCCCTGTTTCCTCCCTCTCTGTAACCCTTCTCCCCTCCCTGCCCCACTCCCACCTGCTCTGTGGCCTCCGTTCCCATCTCTGGCTACACAGGTTTCTGAGGTATAGCCACATGGGGTAGAAGTTAAACTACCAGAGGGACAGGAAGGAAGAGGCGGGGAGAGGGGCCGAGAGGGAGGTGGGGAGTAGGGTCTATGGGGTCACTTTCCCATTCCACCTCCTCCAAAAGACTTTACTCTCTTGTGCAGGATCTGGATTTTATGAAAAGAAAGAAAGAAGAAAGGAAGGAAGGAAGGAAGAAAAGGAAGGAAAGAAAAAGAAAGAACGAACGAAAGAAAAAATAATTTACTGTCTTTACTCTGTCAATGAAGAAAGAATGGGCTTTGGAATATAATCATTTGCTGTGTGATATTGACTCAGTTTCTTGACCTCTCTGAGCCTGAGGTTTTTCATCTGCAAAGCGGAGTAAGGCAAAAATCCTAAATTCACAGTGCCCAGCACCACTCCTAGAGCTTAATTTGCCTTCAGAAATGTTTACTTACCCTTCATTCCATTTCCAGGCACCCCGCCCCCGCCCCCACCTCCCTTTTCTTGAAATTTTCAGGATCCTTCTGGCCCTAGGTTCCCTATCCTCACCCCTGTGGCCCTAGTCCCGGGCAGCCTCGGGTTACTTGGGGTTTTCCCGGTGGCTAGAGGCTCTCTACCCCCGCCCTTTCGCAGCAGGGCTGAGGCACGCGCTTGCGCGGGGTCCGGGAAACCGGCGCGTGCCAGGAGACAGAGGCTGGGGAAGGGGGGAGGTGAGAGGAGAGAGGGTGGAAAGGAGAAGATAGAGCGGAGGACCAGGAACGACAGCGAGCGAGAGAGAGAGAGAGAGAGAGAGAGAGAGAGAGAGAGAGAGAAGAGAGAAGAGAGAGGAGAGAGAGAGAGCGCTTGGGGGCTAAAGGAAAGAGGGAGGGAGGGGTCGGTAAGGAGGAGACAGCCGTCTGCTGCAAACCCCAGGAGGACAGCTTGGAGCCCAAGCCAGAACTCGAGCCATAGCCGGAGCCGTTCACAGGGAGGCGGCTGCCGGGACCGTCAGCCCTGCATGATGCGTCTCCGGCTCTTCTGCATCCTGCTCGCCGCGGTCTCAGAAGCCGAGGGCTGGGGTTACTGTGAGTGCTGGGCTTGGAGGCAGGTGGGGTTGGGCCCAGGAGTCCAGAGCCTGCAGGGCGGCCCCGCACCGCATTGCGGCTGGGTGGTCGCGGGTCCTTCCCGGCCGGCGCGCGCCCGCTGGCTCTCATCTTTTCCTGCCTCTCCCCCGCGCTCCGCATTGCAGCTCTGAGGCTGCCGCGCGCGCCCGGGGGCTGGGGCTGGGCTCCGGGGCGAGGATGAAGTCAGCCGGGCAGGGATTTGGGGATGGGATCCAAGCAGGAGCTGGTGCCTGGGTTTGAGGCTAGGGCTGAGGGATAAGTGTATACTGGTGACCGAGACTAGGATTAAGGTTTTTCCAGGGCTTGAGGCTGGACTTTGGAGCTGGCCAAGGAGTGGGGTTTGTGGCTAGGGCTGGGGTTTGTGGCTGGGGCTGGCTTTTGTGGGTGGGATCCAAGCAGGAGCTGGTGCCCCTGACTGGTGCTAAGGCTGGACATGGAGCTGGTGATGGTGCTAGGACTGGCTGAGGTTGGGTACAAGGCCTGTATTTGGGGATGGTGCAGGTTTTGGGGGCCGAGTGGGATTGAGGCTAGGGTTGGAGCTGGATTGGTGTCTTGGGCTGACTTAGGTTCTGGAAGATGCTGAGGTTTAGGATTGAGTTTGGGGAAGTACTAAACCAGGGCAGGTATTGGGCTAGCTAGGGAGGGTCTGGCCTTGGGCCTATAGGTGTAGCCTAGGGGTTTCCCTAGAAGGAGAAGGCAGCCTCCTCTGAGCATGCAGCTGTTGCTGCAGCCAGGATTGAATAGATGGCTTTAAGGTAGGGCTGGGCGTGCCTCTGGGGGTGGTGGCTGGGGGCAGAGAAGGGGAAGCTTCGGTGGCTAAGTGGGCCGGCCTTTGGAAGGGCCTGGGAGGTGCCAGCGCTAACATGTCGGTTTCCCTACCCTAGACGGCTGCGACGAGGAGCTGGTGGGTCCCCTCTATGCACGCTCCCTGGGCGCCTCCTCCTACTACAGTCTCCTTACGGCGCCGCGATTCGCCAGGCTGCACGGTGAGCTCCGCGGAACATCAGCTGTGAACTGGCAGCGCACCGCGGCAGGGTGGGGGTCTCCAGAGGACTTCGGGGAGAAGGATAGCCGGTTAAAGCTCCTGTCTGTTCTATAGGCATAAGCGGGTGGTCACCACGGATTGGGGATCCGAATCCCTGGCTCCAGATAGACTTAATGAAGAAGCACCGGATCCGGGCCGTGGCCACACAGGGCTCCTTTAATTCTTGGGACTGGGTCACACGTTACATGCTGCTCTACGGCGACCGAGTGGACAGCTGGACACCGTTCTACCAGCGAGGGCACAACTCGGTACTCTGGGCGCCAAGGCGGTAACAGTTGGGGAGCTGCCTCTGCTCCAGGCTCTGGAGGAGCACCAGCCTCTGGGAAAATGGAGGGGGCGGTGGTGAGGGCATGGGCGAGGACCACTCCAGGGACTCTGTCCAGAGGGGCTGTCAACTTAGGACGTGCGTGAAACACTCGGTTCACAAGGTTTAACACACTTTAGGGTAAAACCTGGGAGAGCTTCCTAAGGAGGTGACATTTGATTTCAGGTCTGAGGAAATAATAGGATGGTGGGAGAGGACACTTTATGGAAACTGACCAGGCAAAGCTGCCTAGCAGGGGAGACCAAAGAGTGTTTACTTTCCAGAAGTCGAGATTGGCTGGGTGTGAAAGTTGTGGGCTGGAAGACTATGGAGAAAGAAACAGAGGGGGTCCGGGTGCAGTGGCCTGTAATCCCGGCATTTTGGGAGGCCAAGGCAGGTGGATCACTAGGTCAGGAGTTCAAGACCAGCCTGGCCAACATGGTGAAACCCCGTCTCTACGGAAAAAAAAAAAAAAAAAAAAAAAAAAAAAATTTAGCCGGGCGTAGTGGTGGGCGCCTGTAATCCTAGCTACTCGGGAGGCTGAGGCAGAGAACTGTTTGAACCCGGGAGGCAGAGGTTGCAGTGAGCCGAGATCGCACCACTGCACTCCAGCCTGGGCGACAGAGGGAGACTCTGTCTCAAAAAATAATATAAAAAAAGAAGCAGAGGGTGGAACGTGGTTACTACTCTCCCCCACCTCCGCAGACCTTCTTTGGTAACGTGAACGAGTCTGCCGTGGTGCGCCATGACCTGCACTACCACTTCACCGCGCGCTACATCCGCATCGTGCCCCTGGCCTGGAACCCACGCGGCAAGATCGGCTTGAGGCTCGGCCTCTACGGCTGCCCATACAGTAAGCATGCAGAGAGCGCGGAGGGGGCCCGGGAGACAGACAGCCTCCCCAGTCCCCGGCCCACCTACGGTCCTTTGCGCAGAGTCCGACATACTCTATTTCGACGGCGACGATGCCATCTCATACCGCTTCCCACGAGGGGTCAGCCGAAGCCTGTGGGACGTGTTCGCCTTCAGCTTCAAGACCGAGGAGAAGGACGGGCTTCTGCTGCACGCCGAGGGCGCCCAGGGTGACTACGTGACGATCGAACTGGAGGGGGCACACCTGCTGCTGCACATGAGCCTGGGTGAGCTCGGCGGCCGGGTGCGATGAGGGGTCAACCCCTGAAGCTCTCTCACAGTCCTCCTCGCGGCACCTCCTCCGCACTCAAGCCTGGTCTTCCACTTCTCTAAGGCCTGGACCAAACTAGCCTTTCTTGTAGTATTTGGTGCTAGCAAAACACTGGAGTCGGAGTGAGAACTGGATTCCAGTCTCAGCTCTACCACTACCCAGAGATGTGACCTCGGATGGCGCACTTCCGAGCCTCAGTTCCCTCCTTGTAAACACACACACACACATACACACACACACACACACACACACACACTGTATCTCATTAGCTTTTCATAACACCCGCGCGATGAAATAGATGCAGCTCATGTGTTCCCACTTTTACAGACAGGAAGCCAGGCTAAATGGCTTACCTTGTCACACACACGCCAATGGCTGTTGATGTATTAGCCCACTCTCCCTGGTTGCCCTGGGCTTTGTTACACGCTGCTGCTCTGCCTAGGAGTTTGGACTCCATGGAGTTCTTCTGGCTTGAGGTCTCACTCTGTCCTGCCCCACCCTCAGGCAGCAGTCCCATCCAGCCAAGACCAGGTCACACCACCGTGAGCGCTGGCGGAGTCCTCAATGACCAGCACTGGCACTACGTGCGGGTGGACCGATTTGGCCGCGACGTAAATTTCACCCTGGACGGCTATGTGCAGCGCTTTATTCTCAATGGAGACTTCGAGAGGCTGAACCTGGACACTGAGGTGAGAGACTAGGGAGGTGCTATTTCGTGGTAGGGGCAGGATGCTGGATGAGTGAGTGCAGGTCGGTCTCTCTCTCTCTCAGAGGTAAGACCTCGCATTCAGGCTGTGGGTGGTGGCTCATGCCTGTAATCCCAGCATTTTGGGAAGCTGAGGTGGGAGGATTGCTTGAGGCCAGGTGTTCAAGACCCACCAGGGCAACACAGTGACATCCTACCTCTATTTTAAAAAAAGATTTTTTTTTAAAGACCTCGTATTCCAATTCCTGAATATCCTAGCAGCCCTTGGCAAACTTGCCTCTCACCAGAAAAAGACCTGGTTTTTTGTTTGTTTGTTTGTCTGTTTGTTTTGTGGGTGTTGTTGCTGTTAGCATGCAGACTTCCAGGCACCATTTCAGAACTAATGAGATGGGGTTTGGAAATCCAGATTTTGGGGACTAGACAAGGTAGGAAAATTGTCCCTTGGATCCTCCCACAACTTTGTGGAGTTGTTAAAGACCCTGACCCCATCTGCAGATAAGAATCCCAGGCAGGCTAATTGACTTGCCTAAGGGCGTGCAGCCGATTTGTGTTGGAGTCAGAGCTTGAACTCGAGCCTTGAAAGGCCTTGCAAGCTTTAGTACCGACGCTGGGGAAATGTGTGCTTCAAGTCTTTTACAAAGCCCCACCTGGCGTTTGGGAAAGCGTAGGCGGGGATGCGCGAGAAAGGCAGGCGCGCTCCTGTGCCTAAGAGGCCTCATGCCTCACCCCTCCCGCAGATGTTCATCGGCGGTCTGGTGGGCGCCGCGCGGAAGAACCTAGCCTATCGGCATAACTTCCGCGGCTGCATAGAAAACGTAATCTTCAATCGCGTCAACATCGCAGACCTGGCTGTGCGGCGCCATTCCCGGATCACCTTCGAGGCCAGTGGGCAGGGGGGTCTGGGAGGACAGGATACCAAAGCCTCGTGGAAAGCAAAGAGGTGGAGCGGGAAGAGATACTGAACATCAGAAAAAAGCCGAGGATCCCTCAGTCCCCAGCCAAATACTCAAGTTGGGAGGAGAGCGGGTCTCACTTGTGGTGCACGAGCCACGCAGGCCGCTAGTTAAGAAGCCGTGGTCGGGTCCAATCACCTTCTTAGTTCACAGATGAGGAGCGTAAGGCGCAGAGACAGGGAGTGGCTTGACCAGGGGTCGTGCAGCTGCACAGTGACTGAGTAGGGATTGAATCGATGGTTTCTTTGATATGCCCCCCTCACCCCTCTCCGACTCTGGAGCTCTGTCGGGAAGCTGGCAGGAGCCTGGTCTGTGGCTCGAAATTGCCTCTCGATACTGGAAGGAGCGAAGCGGTCGCGTCGCTGACGGTGGAGATCAGCGAGAGCAAGCGAGCAGAGTTCCGAGGGCCGACTGGGTTGGGGCCGCCTCCACAGATGGACGAGCTTGGAGGGGAAGGGGTCATGTCCTGGTTGGAGATCTCACCCCCGCCAACACCGAAGGAGGGCGGTGACCAGGGTCTTAGACCAGTGTGAAAACCGAATTCCCAGCTGAGGCAGAGGCGGCTCACGGGTGTTGATGCGTCTTCACTTTTGCCCCTAGGGTAAGGTGGCGTTTCGTTGCCTGGACCCGGTACCGCACCCTATCAACTTCGGAGGCCCTCACAACTTCGTTCAAGTGCCCGGTTTCCCACGCCGCGGCCGTCTGGCAGTCTCATTTCGCTTCCGCACCTGGGACCTCACCGGGCTTCTCCTTTTCTCTCGTCTGGGGGACGGGCTGGGCCACGTGGAACTGACACTCAGCGAAGGGCAGGTCAACGTGTCCATCGCGCAGAGCGGCCGAAAGAAGCTTCAGTTCGCTGCTGGTGAGGGCATTTCGGGGGAGGCACAAGCAGAGAAAAGAAGGGTAGAGGAACCCGAGAAAGTTGTAGGCCTAGACTGAGGCCTTTACATTCTGGTGAGGGGAGAGGGAGTGAAGGGGGCAGGGCAGGAGGCCCCAGGATACTGGGAAAAGGTGGGAGTGGCTGGAGGCCGTGAGGGGGCGGATCTGAGGGACTAAGGATTCTTGGAGAAGGGGGAAGCCTGGGAGTCCTGGTATTCTCCAGTTCCAGAGGGCCCCTGGAGATTGCTATTCATTTATAACTGTGCAGACTCTGTGGCAGTTGCTGGGTCATGGATAATGAAGAGACATTCAGAGAGATCTCCACTGGGTGTGAGAAGTGTAATCACAGGGGCACATAGGCTGCTCCTGGGACACAGTGGGGCTGCTTCCCCACTCAGGACATTCTTCTAGCCTAGTTGCTGCTTGCCTCCACCCACACTATCATCCATTCTTGTCCAGGCTACCGACTGAACGACGGCTTTTGGCATGAGGTGAATTTCGTGGCACAGGAAAACCATGCAGTCATCAGCATTGATGATGTGGAGGGGGCAGAGGTCAGGGTGTCGTACCCACTGCTGATCCGGACAGGGACCTCATATTTCTTTGGGGGTAAGTGAGGGCCAACCTGACCAGACCTCTGTTTCTGGGTGGGAAGGCTCCATCTAAGTCCATCCAGATGGGGCCATATGGAGAATTTTGGAGGGAGCAAGCCCTCTTTCCCCTCTGGGGCCTTGGGGAGTGGAAGGTCATTGCCATCTACACTTTGGGTCTAGTCCCCTTTCTTCCTTTATGTCTGGCACCCCCTTGGCATCTCCCTGGGGGAGGGTCTTTGGGGTCTCCCCTGGAGAGGGTCTCATGGGGTGGTTGCTCCAGGTTGTCCCAAGCCAGCCAGTCGATGGGACTGCCACTCCAACCAGACGGCATTCCATGGCTGCATGGAGCTGCTCAAGGTGGATGGTCAGCTGGTCAACCTGACTCTGGTGGAGTTCCGGCGGCTTGGATTCTATGCTGAGGTCCTTTTTGATACATGTGGCATCACTGATAGGTACCCAGAAGCCCCTAACAAGAGGTGACCCCTCCAAAGCCCTCTTCCCTGGTCTCCCAGTAGGAATGGCCTTTCTCAATAATCTCCCTTTTCCTTGTCTCTGCTCCTTAGTCCCCTGCTTGGGGATGATTCTTCTTTGATCTTTTACCTCCGATTTCCTCCCTTAAGGTGATACATGCTCAGAATGGAAATGACACATCTGTTTTTGGTCCTAGAGGGGTTTTTTGTGCGGGGTGGGATAATGGGGGTAGAATAAGGCATGTTTTGCTGTTTTCAGGAAGGGGGAACAGTAGTACTTGAGCCCCGAGGACTGCCTAGTGCCCCTGCATCTGGGCTTACACCCGGCTGGCTAGACGGGGTGTGTCTCACTGGGTTCTGGGGCTCCAAGAAGCTGGGAGTGAAGCTTGCAAGGATCAGACCCCACTCTCCAGCTCCCAGTAAGGCTCTTTCCCTTGGTCCTGACCCCTTCCCTAGGTGCAGCCCTAACATGTGTGAGCATGATGGACGCTGCTACCAGTCTTGGGATGACTTCATCTGCTACTGCGAACTCACTGGCTACAAGGGAGAGACCTGCCACACACGTAAGCCAGATGCAGTGTGGGGGAGAGTCAGGGACAGGGGAGGTCAGAAGAAGGTTGCTGGGGATCATGAGGCTGCTAGAGATGGTGAGGATGGCCCTTCCAGCCCTCTCTTTGTTTTTGGTTTTTTTGAGACAGAGTCTCGCTCTGTTGCCCAGGATGGAGTGCAGTGGTGCCATCTGGGCTCACTGAAACCTCTGCCTCCCAGGTTCAAGCGATTCTCCTACCTCAGCCTCCCAAGTAGCTGAGACTACAGGACTACAGGTGCACACCACCACGCCTAGCTAATTTTTGTATTTTTAGTAGAGATGGGGTTTCCCCATGTTAGCCAGGCTGGTCTCAAATTCCTGACATTAGGTGATCCATCACCTCGGCCTCCCAAAGTGCTGGGATTACAGACCTGAGCCACCGCACCCAGCCAGCCCTCTAACTGTCTAACTGCCTTTGTCTCACCTTACTATCTGCCAGCTTTGTATAAGGAATCCTGTGAGGCTTATCGGCTCAGTGGGAAAACTTCTGGAAACTTCACTATTGATCCTGATGGCAGTGGCCCCCTGAAGCCATTTGTAGTGTACTGTGATATCCGAGGTAAATGTCTCTGATGGGTGGTGGGTGACGAGGGAACCGGGAAGGATAGAGTGGTGTTGGTGGTGGGGGCAGTTAGACTAAACAGGTGGGGTAAAGGAGGACAGAGGGTAAGGGGATACTAAGGAATTTGTAACTTAGCCTTAAAAGTAAATCCCAGGCCAGGTGCGGTGGCTCACCCTGTAATCCCAGCACTTTGGGAAGCTGCTCGGGAGGCTGAGGCAGGAGAATCACTTGAACCTGGGAGGTGGAGGTTGCAGTGAGCTGAGATAGCACCATTGGACTTCATCCTGGGCAACAGAGTGAGACTCCGTCTCAAAAAAAAAAAAAAGTAAATCCCAGCTTCCTTACCCATTCTAGCTATCTCATTTCCAGCCTACAATGCAGAGTGCCCAGGGCAGAGGTGGAATGGAGCTGCTGGCCACGTTCAGTGGCTCTGAGTTGCAGCAGCGGTGGTGGAGGTGGGCAGGGAGATGGGTAGAGAATGCCCAACTCCAGCCAAAGCTCTGTCCCCTCTTGTCTCCCAGAGAACCGAGCGTGGACAGTTGTGCGGCATGACAGGCTGTGGACAACTCGAGTGACAGGTTCCAGCATGGAGCGGCCATTCCTGGGGGCTATCCAGTACTGGAATGCATCCTGGGAGGAAGTCAGTGCCCTTGCCAATGCTTCCCAGCATTGTGAACAGTGGATTGAATTCTCCTGCTACAATTCCCGGCTGCTCAACACTGCAGGTTAGGGCTGGGGTCAGGGAGGGAGGTGGCGGAACTGGAGGAGACACCAATGGGGGCCTGGGAGAAGGAAGCCAGAGAGCTAGCTGGGGCTTTGGGTTGGAAGATTCAAGGAGGGGTCTGGGCTGGTTGGAAGGGTGAGAGGAGCCCAGAGGCTAACGGAGGGACAGGGCCTGAAAGCTGCCTGCACCTCTTCCCCAGGAGGCTACCCCTACAGCTTTTGGATTGGTCGAAATGAGGAGCAGCACTTCTACTGGGGAGGCTCCCAGCCTGGGATCCAGCGCTGTGCCTGTGGTCTGGACCGGAGCTGTGTGGACCCTGCCTTGTACTGCAACTGTGATGCCGACCAGCCCCAGTGGTGAGGGGGCAAAGAGACAGGGTTTTTAGGACTCCGGCGGGTGGGGGAGCTGAGTGGCTGGGACTGAGCCATGGCAACCTGCCTCCACAGGAGAACTGACAAGGGACTGCTGACCTTTGTTGACCATCTGCCTGTCACTCAGGTGGTGATAGGGGATACGAACCGCTCCACTTCCGAGGCCCAGTTCTTCCTGAGGCCTTTGCGCTGTTATGGTGATCGTGAGTAGCAATCGCCTTTTGTGTGCCCTCCCAGAGCTGACTCTCCAGTTTCCAAAAGCTAGGCTGCATGAGTCACTAGGGGTCTCTAGCTGGGGTGCCCGACCCCCAGCTCCTGCTGTGATCTCATTGCCACTCTGCACCTGGCTGCCCTTTCATTCCACTCCTTAGTCTCTCCTCCATCACCTCAAACTCTCCCCCTTTACCCGACCTTCCCTGCCCCCAACCCCAAATTCTCTTCCTCTTCCACCCTCCAATCTCCCTGACAAGACCTTCCTCCATCTGCTTTTGTAGGAAATTCCTGGAACACCATTTCCTTCCACACCGGGGCTGCACTACGCTTCCCCCCAATCCGTGCCAACCACAGCCTGGATGTCTCCTTCTACTTCAGGACCTCTGCTCCCTCGGGAGTCTTCCTAGAGAATATGGGGGGCCCTTACTGCCAGTGGCGCCGACCTTATGTGCGGGTGGAACTCAACAGTGAGCAGGCAGACTGTGGGAGGGCCTCGGGGTAGATGAAAGTGCTGTCTGGGGAGACATGGGCAGGTGCAGGCTGGGGTTGGAGCCAAGGGCAGATGCCCTTTTGACAGGCAGCGTGGGAAGGGTTGAGATACCCTGGGTTCTAGCCCTCACTCGGTCTTGATGGCTGCTCAGGTGACCCTAGGCACTCACTTGGCCTCTCTTGGCCTTAAGTCCCTTCCTTGTGCGTAAGGAAGCTGGACCTTCGAGTCCCTCTCACCGCTGATTAGCCATGCTTCTAGCCTGGGAGGTGAGGCTGGGAAGCTGGCTTCAGGAATCTGTGATGTGGGGAGAGACGAAGGGGGTATGAGGTTTTAAGCAGTTGGTAAGTTTCATTATAAGCTACAGACAAATTGGAGGGATATTCAAGAAGCTCCAGAGAGGTGAGGTAAAGAGGTTGTATTGGACAAGGAATCCATGAAGGGTCTTGTAGGTCTGAGTCCTTTTCTCCCCCACCCTGCATGACACTGTCCAGCATCCCGGGATGTGGTCTTCGCCTTTGATGTGGGGAATGGGGATGAGAATCTCACAGTACACTCAGATGACTTTGAGTTCAACGATGACGAGTGGCACCTGGTCCGGGCTGAAATCAACGTGAAGCAGGCCCGGCTCCGAGTGGATCACCGGCCCTGGGTTCTGCGGCCTATGCCGCTGCAGACCTACATCTGGATGGAGTATGACCAGCCCCTCTATGTGGGTGAGCAGCAACCCAGAGGAAAGTCTGAAGCCTCCTTTACCTTCCCACCCTCCAAGGCCGCTCGCCTTGTTTCCAGGAGCCTCTGTCTTAGGTGCCAGTCCTCTCTGCTTCAGAGCAAGCCAGGGTCTCACTTGTCCCTCCAGGCCTTTGTATCCTATTCTATTCTTCCAGCCCCCTTGGCTCCCTTTCCAACTACAATACTTACTCCTGTCTCTGGCTCTGCCTCCATTTCTTGACCCGTTGCCTACCCTTTCTAGGATCTGCAGAGCTTAAGAGACGCCCCTTTGTGGGTTGCTTGAGGGCCATGCGTCTGAACGGAGTGACTCTGAATCTGGAGGGCCGTGCCAATGCCTCTGAGGGAACCTCACCCAACTGCACAGGCCACTGTGCCCACCCCCGGCTCCCCTGTTTCCATGGAGGCCGCTGCGTGGAGCGCTATAGCTACTACACATGTGACTGTGACCTCACCGCTTTTGATGGGCCATACTGCAACCACGGTCAGTGCTGCTGGTTATGGGGCAACAGGAAGCCATAGGGTGTAATGGGATGTAGGGAGGGCAGGGAAGGAAATAGCATGTAAAGCCCACATCATGGAAAATTAGAGTTGTCCCTGGATTCCTGAGCTCTGAGTTTGGGGAGTCAGGCAGTTGAAGATGATGGGTGACTCCAAAGGCATGGACAAGGAAGGGATAGTACAGATAGCTGGTGCAAAAAGAGATCAAAATCACCAAGCACACTTCGGGAGCCCAAGGTGGGAGGACTGCTTGAGGCTAGGAGTTCGAGACCAGCCTGGGCAACGTGGCAAGACCCTGTCTCTACAAAAAAAAAATTCTTTTTTTTTTTTCTGAGATGGAATCTCACTCTGTCACCCAGGCTGGAGTGCAGTGGCGTGATCCTGGCTCACTGCAACCTCCACCTGGTTCAAGTGATTCCTTTGCCTTAGCCTCCTGAGTAGCTGGGACTACAGGTGTGCACCACTATGCATGGCTAATTTTTGTATTTTTAGTAGAGACGGGCTTTTACCACATTGGCCAGGCTGGTCTCGAACTCTTGACCTTGTGATCCACCTGCCTCAGCCTCCCAAAGTGCTGGGACTACAGGTGTGAGCCACCGCACCCAGCCAAAAAAAAAATTTCTTAATTAGCTGAGCATGGTGGTACACACTTAGGCCTAGCTACTCGGGAGGCTGAAGTGGGAGGATCACTTGCACCTAGGTCAAGGCTGCAGTGAGCTATGATCGTGCCACTGCACTCCAGCCTGGCGGATGCAGCAAGGACTGTGTCTACAAAAAAAAAAAAGAAAGGCAAATTGCTTCCCCACCTTCCCACCATCACCATGGTAACACAGGCGAACGCCCTTGTAAATGTATTTGATAATTGCTGCATTCCTAAAACACGTCAATGACCTGGTTCTTGGTTAAGGTGAGCCTTGACATTCCCCACAGCAAGATTCTACACACATAGCAAGACTGCATCCTCCCTAAGGCTGGCCTATAGGGAGGATGTATGGGCAGATGGGTTACTGGTGGGAGGAGTGTGGGGGACTAGGGAGATACAAGATTTAAGGACCAACAGATTTCTGGTGCTGTTTTGGAAGTGTGAGTAGTGGCACATATACTACATGGGGTCAGGATATCCCCATTCTAATCTTGGCTGTCCCCTTACTGTGTGTCTTTTTTTTTTTTTTTTTTGAGACAGAGTCTCACTCTGTCACCCAGGCTGGCATGCAGTGGCACGATCTTGGCTCACTGCAACCTCTGCCCCCTGGGTTCAAGCAATTCTCTGCCTTGGCCTTCCTATAGTAGCAGGGATTACAGGCATGCACTACCACACCTAGCTAAGTTTTATATTTTTAGTAGAGATGGGGTTTTGCCATGTTGGCCAGGCTGTTCTCGAACTCCTGACCTCAGATAATCCGCCTGCCTCGGCCTCCCAAAGTGCTGGGATTACAGGCGTGAGCCACTGTGCCCGGTCTTACTGTGTATCTTTAAGCAAGTCACTCCTCATCTCTGAGCCTGTTTCCCCAGTTGTAAAATGCAGGGGTTGGATCAGATGATCTCAAGTTTCCCATGGCTGTAAGAGTCTGTTCTGTGACAGAGGGGCTCAAAGGAACCTAAAAGTAAATGGAGGGTTGTGAGGGTGGCAGAAACTGAAGTCTCAGGATGTGTGTATGAATGACATAAAACCTCTGAATTGAGGAGTGAGCAGTGTGGGGCCCTGACCTCCCTGCTTCTACCTGCAGATATTGGTGGTTTCTTTGAGCCGGGCACCTGGATGCGCTACAACCTACAGTCAGCGCTACGCTCTGCAGCCAGGGAGTTCTCCCACATGCTGAGCCGGCCGGTGCCAGGCTATGAGCCTGGCTACATCCCGGGCTATGATACTCCAGGCTATGTGCCTGGCTACCATGGCCCCGGGTACCGCCTGCCTGACTACCCCCGGCCTGGTCGGCCTGTGCCCGGTTACCGTGGGCCTGTCTACAATGTTACGGGAGAGGAAGTCTCCTTCAGCTTCAGCACCAGCTCTGCCCCCGCTGTCCTGCTGTACGTCAGTTCCTTTGTTCGTGACTACATGGCTGTGCTCATCAAGGATGATGGTAAGCTCTCCGGGGCTCTCTTACCCCACGCCAGCTTCACCCAGGTGCCCCTAATTCTCCTATTGATTCACAAATACAAGGACTATGTGCTGTTAGAAGATAGGGGTCATGGGAGCTGAGACCCTGAATTTCTTCTCTGCACCCCACAGGGACCCTTCAGCTACGCTATCAGCTGGGCACCAGCCCCTACGTGTACCAGCTAACCACCCGCCCGGTGACCGATGGCCAGCCCCACAGTGTCAACATCACCCGTGTTTACCGGAACCTCTTCATCCAGGTATGCATAGAGGGAGGTGAGCCAGTTCAGATCATAACCTCATGATCTCGGTTGTGGCATCCAGGAAAACATCAAATACTTAACATTTGTAGATCACATTTGAATGTATAGAGGATTTTCATGTGTGTCACCTCATGTAACCCTCACAATAGCTCCAAGAGGACGACAGGCATTTTTTTTTTTTTTTTTTTGAGATGGAGTTTTGCTCTTGTTGTCCAGGCTGGAGTGCAATGGTGTGATCTCGGCTCACTGCAACCTCTGCCTCCCACGTTCAAGCGATTCTCCTGCCCCAGCCTCCTGAGCAGCTGAGATTACAGGCATGCACCACCACGCCCAGCTAATTTTGTATTTTTAGTAGAGACAGTGTTTCTCCATATTGGTCAGGCTGGTCTCAAACACCCAACCTTAGATGATCCACCTGCCTCGGCCTCCCAAAGTGCCGAGATTATAGGCACGAGCCACCGCGCCCAGCCAGACAGTAGGCATTCTTATTTAAGTGTTTTACAAATCAGTAAATAGCCTCAGAAAGTAAAGTGGTTTCAGCTACTTAGGAGGCTGAGGCAGGAAAATTGCTTGAACCTGGGAGGCGGAGGGTGCAGTGAGCTGAGATCGTGCCACTGCACCCCAGGCCTA